>NW_020537816.1:0-14664 GCF_003426905.1 Ctenocephalides felis
TTCAATTCGAGCGCATATTATTTATTTACATGAGGGTACGCGTTTCAGAAGCTGTCCCTCAAACCGAAAGTAAATGTTTACTATTTGTGTGTGAAGTGAATCGGGCTCGATGTATGGACAGGTATTGGGCACTGGTTGCGCCGTGGGTTACAGATTAGTGTAGTTTAAATGGGTACAAGAATAATTGTTGTTTATACCCCATTATTGTTCAATAATTATAATTATTGTTTATGCTATATATAATTTACTCCTACTATTATCAAGAAGCGATAAGAGCTTCCGTGGCGCAATTGGCTAGCGCGTTCGGTTGTTAACCGAAAGGTTTGTGGTTCGAGCCCACCCGTGGACGCAAAGTAGTTATTATTTATACTCTGGAATATTCAATGCATATTGTTTATACCCAATAGTATTTGATGATTATATTATTCATCATATATGTAGTTTACACGAGCCCGGACATTTCTTTAAATTCTAGCACATATTATTTACTACAGTATTGTATATTGGATCGAGAACATATTATTTACAGCAATGTTGTACATTGGTTCCAACACAAACATGCACTGGATAAAACCCGTGGCTTGTTGGTCTAGGGTTATGATTTCGGCTTAGATATTAAACGTAAGTGGCAAATCATGTGTAAAATGTGTTTATTGAGTAGAACTCGTGGCACGTTGTACATTGGATGCAGCACAAATACGCAGTGTATGATTCCCGCTTTGAGCCCGAACATTTCTTTAAATTCGAGTACATAATATTTACTACAATATTGTATATTGGATCGAAAATATATTATTTACTACAATGTTGTACATTGTATCCAACACAAACACGCACTGGGTGAAACCGGCGGCTCGTTGGTCTAGGGGTATGATTTCCGTTTTTGGTGCGGGAGGTTCCCGGTTTAAATCCCGGACGAGCTCGGACATTTCTTCAAATTCGAGCACATATTATTTACTACAATAATGTATATTGGATCAAGAATATATTGTATGTGTAAAATGTGTTTATTGAGTAGAACCTGTGGCATGTTGTACATTGGATGCAACACAAACACGCACTGGGTAGAATATGTCGCTCGTTGGTCTAGGGGTATTATTTCCGCTTTGGGTGGGGGTTGTACGTTGGTTCCAACACAAACATACACTGGATAAAACCCATGGCTTGTTGGTCTAGGGTTATGATTTCGGCTTAGATATTAAACGTAAGTGGCAAATCATGTATAAAATGTGTTTATTGAGTAGAACCCGTGGCATGTTGTACATTGGATGCAACACAAATACGCAGTGGGTACAACCCGTAGCTCGTTGGTCTAGGGGTATGATTCCCGCTTCGGGTGCGAACGCGCTAGCCAATTGCGCCACGGAGGCTCTTATCGCTTCTTGATAATAGTAGGAGTAAATTATATATAGCATAAACAATAATTATAATTATTGAACAATCATGGGTATAAACAACAATTATTCTTGTACCCATTAAACTACACTAATCTGTAACCCACGGCGCAACCAGTGCCCAATACCTGTCCATACATCGAGCCCGATTCACTTCACACACACACAAATAGTAACATTTACTTTCGGTTTGAGGGACAGCTTCTGAAACGCTGTACCCTCATGTAATAAATAATATGCGCTCAATTGAAAGAAATGCCCGCGCTCGTCCAAATCATACCCCTAGACCAACGAACCAAATGTTCTACCCAGTGCGTGTTTGTGTTGCATCCAATGTTCAACATTGTAGTAAATAATATGTGCCCGAATTTAAAGAAAAGTCCGGGCTCGTCCGGGATTTGTACCCGGACCTCCCGCACCCTAAGCGGAAATCATACCCCTAGACCAACGAGCCACGCGGTATACTCAATAACACATTTTACACATGAGTTGCCACTTACGTTTATTATCTAAGCCAAAATCATACCTCTAGACCAACTACCCACGGGTTCTATCCAGTGCGTGTTTGTGTTGCATCCAATGTACAACAACATTATAGTAAATAACATATTCTCGATCCAATATACATTATTGTAGTAAATAATATGCGCTCGTATTTAAAGAAATGTCCGGGCTCGTCCGGGATTTGAACCCGAAACCTCCCGCGCCCCGAACGGAAATCATACCCCTAGTCCAACGAGCCACGCGGTGTAGTCAATAAACACATTTTACACATGATTTGCCACTTACATTTATTATCTAAGCCAAAATCATACCCTTAGACCAACTAGCCACGGGTTCTATCCAGTGCGTGTTTGTGTTGCATTCAATGTACAACATTGTAGTAAATAATATGTTCTCGATCCAATATACATTATTGTAGTAAATAATATGTAGACCAACGAGCCGCCGGTTTCACCCAGTGCGTGTTTTGTGTTGGATACACTGTACAACATTGTAGTGAATAATATTTTTCGATCCAATATACATATTGTAGTAATAATGTGTGCTCGAATTTAAAGAAATGTCCGGGCTCGTGTAAACTACATATATGATGAATAATATAATCATCAAATACTATTGGGTATAAACAATATGCATTGAATATTCCAGAGTATAAATAATAACTACTTTACGCCCCCGGGTGGGCTCGAGCCACCAACCTTTCGGTTAACAGCCGAACGCGCTAGCCAATTGCTCTTATCGCTTCTTGATAATAGTAGGAGTAAATTATATATAGCATAAACAATAATTATAATTATTGAACAATAATGGGTATAAACAACAATTATTCTTGTACCCATTGAACTACACTAATCTGTAATCTACGGCGCAACCAGTGCCCAATACCTGTCCATACATCGAGCCCGATTCACTTCACACACAAATAGTTAACATTTACTTTCGATTTGAGGGACAGCTTCTGAAACGCTGTACCCTCATGTAATAAATAATATGCGCTCGAATTGAAAGAAATGCCCGCGCTCGTCCAGAATCATACCCCTAGACAAACGAACCACATGTTCTACCCAGTGCATGTTTGTGTTGCATCCAATGTTCAACATTGTAGTAAATAATATGTGCCCGAATTTAAAGAAAAGTCCAGGGTCATCCGGGATTTGAACCCGGGACCTCCCGCACCCTAATCATACCCCTAGACCAACGAACCACGCGGTATACTCAATAAACACATTTTACACATGAGTTGCCGCTTACGTTTATTATCTAAGCCGAAATCATACCTCTAGACCAACTAGCCACGGCTTCTATCCAGTGCGTGTTTGTGTTGCATCCAATGTACAACATTATAGTAAATAACACATTCTCGATCCAATATACATTATTGTAGTAAATAATATGCGCTCGTATTTAAAGAAATGTCCGGGCTCGTCCGGGATTTGAACCCGAAACCTCAGGCACCCTAAGCGGAAATCATACCCCTCTAGACCAACGAGCAACGCGGTATAGTCAATAAACACATTTTACACATGATTTGCCACTTACATTTATTATCTAAGCCAAAATCATACCCCTAGACCAGCTAGTCACGGGTTCTATCCAGTGCGTGTTTGTGTTGCATCCAATGTACAACATTGTTGTAAATAATATGTTCTCGATCCAATATACATTATTGTAGTAAATAATATGTAGACCAACGAGCCGCCGGTTTCACCCAGTGCGTGTTTGTGTTGGATACACTGTACAACATTGTAGTAAATAATATATTTTCGATCCAATATACAATATTGTAGTAAATAATATGTACTCGAATTTAAAGAAATCCGGGACCTCCCGCACCCTAAGCGGAAATCATACCCCAAGACCAGCGAGCCACGCGGTCTACTCAATAAACTCTATACCAACGAGCCACGGGTTATACCCAGTGCGTGTTTGTGTTGGATCCAATGTACAACATTGTAGTAAATAATAGGCACTCGAATTTAAAGAAATGTCAGGGCTCGTTCGGGATTTAAACCCCGGACCTCCCGCACCCGAAGCGGGAATCAAACCTCTAGACCAACGAGCCACGGGTTGTACCCACTGCGTATTTGTGTTGCATCCAATGTACAACATGCCACGGGTTCTACTCAATAAACACATTTTATACATGATTTGCCACTTACGTTTAATATCTAAGCCGAAATCATAACCCTAGACCAACAAGCCACGGGTTTTATCCAGTGTATGTTTGGGTTTATGTACTCGAATTTAAAGAAATGTTCGGGCTGAAAGCAAGAATCATACACTGCGTATTTGTGTTGCATCCAATGTACAACATGCCACGCGTTCTATTCAATAAACACATTTTACACATGATTTGCCACTTACGTTTAATATCTAAGCGGAAATCATAACCCTAGACCAACAAGTCACGAGTTTTATCCAGTGCATGTTTGTGTTGGAACCAATGTACAACATTGTTGTAAATAATATGTTCTCGATCCAATATACAATACTGTAGTAAATAATATGTGCTCGAATTTAAAGAAATGTCCGGGCTTGTGTAAACTACATATATGATGAATAATATAATCATCAAATACTATTGGGTATAAACAATATGCATTGAATATTCCAGAGTATAAATAATAACTACTTTACGCCCCCGGGTGGGCTCGAACCACCAACCTTTCGGTTAACAGCCGAACGCGCTAGCCAATTGCGCCACGGAGGCTCTTATCGCTTCTTGATAATAGTAGGAGTAAATTATATATAGCATAAACAATAATTATAATTATTGAACAATAATGGGTATAAACAACAATTATTCTTGTACCCATGAAACTATACTAATCTGTAACCCACGGCGCAACCAGTGCCCAATACCTGTCCATACATCGAGCCCGATTCACTTCACACACAAATAGTTAACATTTACTTTCGGTTTGAGGGACAGCTTCTGAAACGCTGTACCCTCATGTAATAAATAATATGCGCTCGAATTGAAAGAAATGCCTGCGCTCGTCCAGAATAATACCCCTAGACCAACAAACCACATGTTCTACCCAGTGCGTGTTTGTGTTGCATCCAATGTTCAACATTGTAGTAAATAATATGTGCCCGAATTTAAAGAAAAGTCCGGGCTCGTCCGGGATTTGAACCCGGGACCTTCCGCACCCTAAGCGGAAATGATACCCCTAGACCAACGAGCCACGCGGTATACTCAATAAACACATTTTACACATGAGTTGCCACTTACGTTTATTATCTAAGCCAAAATCATACCTCTAGACCAACTAGCCACGGGTTTTATCCAGTGTATGTTTGGGTTTATGTACTCGAATTTAAAGAAATGTTCGGGCTCAAAGCGCGAATCATACACTGCGTATTTGTGTTGCATCCAATGTACAACATGCCACGCGTTCTATTCAATAAACACATTTTACACATGATTTGCCACTTACGTTTAATATCTAAGCGGAAATCATAACCCTAGACCAACAAGTCACGAGTTTTATCCAGTGCATGTTTGTGTTGGAACCAATGTACAACATTGTTGTAAATAATATGTTCTCGATCCAATATACAATACTGTAGTAAATAATATGTGCTCGAATTTAAAGAAATGTCCGGGCTCGTGTAAACTACATATATGATGAATAATATAATCATCAAATACTATTGGGTATAAACAATATGCATTGAATATTCCAGAGTATAAATAATAACTACTTTACGCCCCCGGGTGGGATCGAACCACCAACCTTTCGGTTAACAGCCAAACGCGCTAGCCAATTGCGCCACGGAGGCTCTTATCGCTTCTTGATAATAGTAGGAGTAAATTATATATAGCATAAACAATAATTATAATTATTGAACAATAATGGGTATAAACAACAATTATTCTTGTACCCATGAAACTATACTAATCTGTAACCCACGGCGCAACCAGTGCCCAATACCTGTCCATACATCGAGCCCGATTCACTTCACACACAAATAGTTAACATTTACTTTCGGTTTGAGGGACAGCTTCTGAAACGCTGTACCCTCATGTAATAAATAATATGCGCTCGAATTGAAAGAAATGCCCGCGCTCGTCCAGAATCATACCCCTAGACAAACGAACCACATGTTCTACCCAGTGCATGTTTGTGTTGCATCCAATGTTCAACATTGTAGTAAATAATATGTGCCCGAATTTAAAGAAAAGTCCGGGCTCGTCCGGGATTTGAACCCGGGACCTCCCGCACCCTAAGCGGAAATCATACCCCTAGACCAACGAGCCACGCGGTATACTCAATAAACACATTTTACACATGAGTTGCCACTTACGTTTTTTATCTAAGCCAAAATCATACCTCTAGACCAGTGATTCCCAAAGTGGTCCATATGGACCCCCAGGGGTCCATGGCAACTTTCAAGGGGTCCACGGCGGCAAAAACAAAATTTGGGGGTCCACGAAATGAAAATGGGGGTCCACAGCAGTGGATTACGACACACCATGATAAAATCTATTTATATACGTTTAATATAGTATACAGATAATATAATATATAGATTTACAACAAGTCCTTTAATATAGTTGGCAATATTTAGAACTGATTCAAAAAGTGGAAGAAAAACATTACATATTTATATTAAGTGTGTAAGTTGTAGCATGTAGGCATTCGAGTTGTGGTTAAACTATACGCTGGCTGTTGAAAAGCTTAATTTTGGTAAGATTTTTGCCCTTAGAATTTGTAAATACCAAATGTAGAGGTTTAAATGGCAATTTAACGAAGTATGATATAGATACCACTTATTTGGATTCGATAAACAAAATTTTATTTGAATTTTAGTCCCTTCAGCAACGAATTTGGATTCAAGTGTTTTGAACTAACTTTTAGATATTTAAATTACACAGGTAATTTTGTGCTTTGGTGGACAGTAAATTACAGATGTAGTTTATTTCTGGATTGGTTATTGAAGAAAGTTGCTTTTATGAAATGTTTACTGACAAATGTTATAGGTTTGGTAGTGCTTAATGATGTTTCTGATTATTATAGCAGTTCTACCGTCAATTGTTCCACGTGGATTAATGTTGTAACTGGTTGTATGGCATGGTGCCTTAAGACAAATTGCTGAAACTTCCCGTACCGTGAATTAAATTTTTTAAAAAATATTTAAATTTTTTTGAAAACATTGAAAAAGAAATTTCTGAGAATTTTAAAATTTCTGAAAAAATTTGACTTTTTTGAAAAATTTGATTTATTTTTTATATTTCGAAATTTTTTTATATGTATAAAAATATAGTAGCGCGTAAGCACCGCATCCCAGTCTAACGGATCAACATTGATACGGAACCCACAAAAATGCCAACAAAATTCATACTTATTAAAACCTCTATAAAATAACTGATAATTTGATATGCATTTGTCTAATGATCATTTTTGATTGTCAAATGACATTTTTTTTAGTTTTTTCACTCGATCTCTGAAACCACTAGACCTGTCTTCGCAAAAATTATTATACTATATATAAAAATGTTCATTTTCGATTTTTCTGCAATTAGTATAACTTACCCTACGGGGAATTAAAAATCAAATTTGCTTAATTTAAAAAAGTCTAAGTTAGTGAAGTGTATTTTCGAAAATAACATATGATCAATTTGATAATGTATTAAAAATAATTATAAAGCCGCTATTTATTACTTAAGTTTTGAAACTAATCTCATTAATATATTTATCTCAGCGAAGTCCATTTTAAATTCATTTTCTTGCTCGATATATTAAGTTGAGCATAGGACGATCAGTTACTAGTATCACAAATAACAAATATATGTTACGCAGTTAAAAGATACCATTTAAAAATACAATAAAAAACAGTTTGTTCACAAATATTTTTTTCAAATTACAATTGCGGACTTTTAGTAAGATTTTTAACTCGATTATATGCAACAATCATCTTTTACCATGCTTTTATATTATATCTTATATTTTTTAATCTATACGTTTTTTTGCATTTGAGATTTCTATAAAACCCTGTTCAATTTTCTTCATGATTAACTTGAAAAAATTACATTTGGCTTGCTTGTTTTCTTTTTTTTTAATTTCATGAAATCAAATTCGTCTTTGGAATTTTGTATTCAGCAATTTTCTCATTCATAGCGTTTTACAAGAGAGAAAAAATACATAGATTCACATAATTAATTTGATAAGTAGTTGTAATTTAATTTTAATTAAGAAAAAAGAAATTTTAATTAAGAGAATTTTAATTAAGATTTAAACCTATACTTTTCAATAATCCGGGACAAATAATGATTTTGAAAAAACCCGGATCAAAAGATGGAAACCCGGAACTGTCCCGGATAAACCATAATATAGGGGGTCCATGACAAAACGAAAAATATCGCAAGGGGTCCACGGCACAAACAAGTTTGGGAACCTATGCTCTAGACCAACTAGCCACGGGTTCTATCCAGTGCGTGTTTGTGTTGCATCCAATGTACAACATTATAGTAAATAACATATTCTCGATCCAACATACATTATCGTAGTAAATAATATGCGCTCGTATTTAAAGAAATGTCCGGGCTCGTCAGGGATTTGAACCCGAAACCTCCCGCGCCCTAAGCGGAAATCATACCCCTAGTCCAACGAACCACGCGGTACAGTCAATAAACACATTTTACACATGATTTGCCACTTACATTAATTATCTAAGCCAAAATCATACCCCTAGACCAACTAGCCACGGGTTCTATCCAGTGCGTGTTTGTGTTGCATCCAATGTACAACATTGTAGTAAATAATATGTTCTCGATCCAATATACATTATTGTAGTAAATAATATGTAGACCAACGAGCCGCCGGTTTCACCCAGTGCGTGTTTGTGTTGGATACACTGTACAACATTGTAGTGAATAATATATTTTCGATCCAATATACAATATTGTAGTAAATAATATGTGCTCGAATTTAAAGAAATGTCCGGGCTCGTGTAAACTACATATATAATGAATAATATAGTCATCAAATACTATTGGGTATAAACAATATGCATTGAATATTCCAGAGTATAAATAATAACTACTTTACGCCCCCGGGTGGGCTCGAGCCACCAACCTTTCGGTTAACAGCCGAACGCGCTAGTCAATTGCGCCACGGAGGCTCTTATCGCTTCTTGATAATAGTAGGAGTAAATTATATATAGCATAAACAATAATTATAATTATTGAACAATAATGGGTATAAACAACAATTATTCTTGTACCCATTGAACTACACTAATCTGTAATCCACGGCGCAACCAGTGCCCAATACCTGTCCATACATCGAGCCCGATTCACTTCACACACAAATAGTTAACATTTACTTTCGGTTTGAGGGACAGCTTCTGAAACGCTGTACCCTCATGTAATAAATAATATGCGCTCGAATTGAAAGAAATGCCCGCGCTCGTCCAGAATAATACCCCTAGACCAACAAACCACATGTTCTACCCAGTGCGTGTTTGTGTTGCATCCAATGTTCAACATTGTAGTAAATAATATGTGCCCGAATTTAAAGAAAAGTCCGGGCTCGTCCGGGACTTGAACCCGGGACCTCCCGCACCCTAAGCGGAAATCATACCCCTAGACCAACGAGCCACACGGTATACTCAATAAACACATTTTACACATGAGTTGCCACTTACGTTTATTATCTAAGCCAAAATCATACCTCTAGACCAACTAGCCACGGGTTCTATCCAGTGCGTGTTTGTGTTGCATCCAATGTACAACATTATAGTAAATAACATATTCTCGATCCAATATACATTATTGTAGTAAATAATATGCGCTCGTATTTAAAGAAATGTCCGGGCTCGTCCGGGTTTTGAACCCAAAACCTCAGGCACCTTAAGCGGAAATCATACCCCTAGACCAACGAACCACGCGGTATAGTCAATAAACACATTTTACACATGATTTGCCACTTACATTTATTATCTAAGCCAAAATCATACCCCTAGACCAACTAGCCACGGGTTCTATCCAGTGCGTGTTTGTGTTGCATCCAATGTACAACATTGTTGTAAATAATATGTTCTCGATCCAATATACATTATTGTAGTAAATAATATGTAGACCAACGAGCCGCCGGTTTCACCCAGTGCGTGTTTGTGTTGGATACACTGTACAACATTGTAGTGAATAATATATTTTCGATCCAATATACAATATTGTAGTAAATAATATGTACTCGAATTTAAAGAAATCCGGGACCTCCCGCACCCTAAGCGGAAATCATACCCCAAGACCAGCGAGCCACGCGGTCTACTCAATAAACTCTATACCAACGAGCCACGGGTTATACCCAGTGCGTGTTTGTGTTGGATCCAATGTACAACATTGTAGTAAATAATAGGCACTCGAATTTAAAGAAATGTCAGGGCTCGTTCGGGAATTAAACCCCGGACCTCCCGCACCCGAAGCGGGAATTATACCCTTAGACCAACGAGCCACGGGTTGTACCCACTGCGTATTTGTGTTGCATCCAATGTACAACATGCCACGGGTTCTACTCAATAAACACATTTTATACATGATTTGCCACTTACGTTTAATATCTAAGCCGAAATCATAACCCTAGACCAACAAGCCACGGGTTTTATCCAGTGTATGTTTGGGTTTATGTACTCGAATTTAAAGAAATGTTCGGGCTCAAAGCGGGAATCATACACTGCGTATTTGTGTTGCATCCAATGTACAACATGCCACGCGTTCTACTTAATAAACACATTTTACACATGATTTGCCACTTACGTTTAATATCTAAGCGGAAATCATAACCCTAGACCAACAAGTCACGAGTTTTATCCAGTGCATGTTTGTGTTGGAACCAATGTACAACATTGTTGTAAATAATATGTTTTCGATCCAATATACAATACTGTAGTAAATAATATGTGCTCGAATTTAAAGAAATGTCCGGGCTCGTGTAAACTACATATATGATGAATAATATAATCATCAAATACTATTGGGTATAAACAATATGCATTGAATATTCCAGAGTATAAATAATAACTACTTTACGCCCCCGGGTGGGCTCGAACCACAAACCTTTCGGTTAACAGCCGAACGCGCTAGCCAATTGCGCCACGGAGGCTCTTATCGCTTCTTGATAATAGTAGGAGTAAATTATATATAGCATAAACAATAATTATAATTATTGAACAATAATGGGTATAAACAACAATTATTCTTGTACCCATTAAACTACACTAATCTGTAACCCACGGCGCAACCAGTGCCCAATACCTGTCCATACATCGAGCCCGATTCACTTCACACACAAATAGTTAACATTTACTTTCGGTTTGAGGGACAGCTTCTGAAACGCTGTACCCTCATGTAATAAATAATATGCGCTCGAATTGAAAGAAATGCCTGCGCTCGTCCAGAATAATATCCCTAGACCAACAAACCACATGTTCTACCCAGTGCGTGTTTGTGTTGCATCCAATGTTCAACATTGTAGTAAATAATATGTGCCCGAATTTAAAGAAAAGTCCGGGCTCGTCCGGGATTTGAACCCGGGACCTCCCGCACCCTAAGCGGAAATGATACCCCTGGACCAACGAGCCACGCGGTATAGTCAATAAACACATTTTACACATGATTTGTCACTTACATTTATTATCTAAACCAAAATCATACCCCTAGACCAACTAGCCACGGGTTCTATCCAGTGCGTGTTTGTGTTGCATCCAATGTACAACATTATAGTAAATAACATATTCTCGATCCAATATACATTATTGTAGTAAATAATATGCGCTCGTATTTAAAGAAATGTCCGGGCTCGTCCGGGATTTGAACCCGAAATCTCCCGCGCCCTAAGCGGAAATCATATCCCTAGACCAACGAGCCACGCGGTATAGTCAATAAACACATTTTACACATGATTTGCCACTTACATTTATTATCTAAGCCAAAATCATACCCCTAGACCAACTAGCCACGGGTTCTATCCAGTGCGTGTTTGTGTTGGATCCAATGTACAACATTGTAGTAAATAATAGGCACTCGAATTCAAAGAAATGTCAGGGCTCACCCGGGATTTGAACCCGGGACCTCCCGCACCCAAAGCTGGAATAATACCCCTACACCAACGAGCCACGAGTTGTACCCACTGCGTATTTGTGTTGCATCCAATGTACAACATGTTACGGGTTCTACTCAATAAACACATTTTACACATGATTTGCCACTTACGTTTAATATGTAAGCCGAAATTATAACCCTAGACCAACAAGCCACGGGTTTTATCCAGTGTATGTTTGTGTTGGAACCAATGTACAACATTGTTGTAAATAATATGTTCTCGATCCAATATACAATACTGTAGTAAATAATATGTGCTCGAATTTAAAGAAATGTCCGGGCTCGTGTAAACTATATATATGATGAATAATATAATCATGAAATACTATTGGGTATAAACAATATGCATTGAATATTCCAGAGTATAAATAATAACTAATTTACGCCACCGGGTGGGCTCGAACCACCAACCTTTCGGTTAACAGCCGAACGCGCTAGCCAATTGCGCCACGGAAGCTCTTATCGCTTCTTGATAATAGAATAGAAGGAGTAAATTATATATAGCATGAACAATAATTATAATTATTGAACAATAATGGGTATAAACAACAATTATTCTTATACCCAATAAACTACACTAATCTGTAACCCACGGCGCAACCAGTGCCCAATACCTATCCATACATCAGGCCCGATTCACTTCACACACAAATAGTTAACATTTACATCACTCCTATAAACTATACAAACTATACAAAGTCTACTTTCGGTTTGAGTGACAGCTTCTGAAACGCTGTACCCCCTTGTAATAAAGAATATGCTTTTGAATTGAAAGAAATGTCCGCGCTCGTCCAGGATTTGAACCCGGGACCCCCCCTAGACCAACCAATTTAATTTCTAATTTATTATTATTGTTTGTACATTCGCGGTCTTTCTACAACCTTACCGTGACGTCGCGATCCTGTAAGAGACTAGTTACTTTAAATATTACTAATGAGAAGGCGTTTGTTTGTTACTTAATTAACTAACCTATATTTACATTTAATAATTACTTATCCTAAAACATTGCTTATTCTAACATGGAACTTATATCTACACTAATCTGTAACCCATGTTGCATCCAATGTACAACATTGTAGTAAATAATATGCGCTCGAATTGAAAGAAATGCCCGCGCTCGTCCAGGATTTGAACCCGGGACCCCAAAATTTTTTCCCAAAGCGGAAATGATACCCTTAGACCAACGAACCACATGTTCTACCCAGTGCGTGTTTGTGTTGCATCCAATGTTAAACATCGTAGTAAATAATATGTGCCCGAATTTAAAAAAAAGTACGGGCTCGTCCGGGATTTGAAACCGGGACCTCCCGCACCCTAAGCGGAAATCATACCCCTAGACCAACGCGCCACGCGGTATACTCAATAAAGACATTTTACACATGAGTTGCCACTTACGTTTATTATCTAAGCCAAAATCATACCTCTAGACCAACTAGCCACGGGTTCTATCCAGTGCGTGTTTGTGTTGCATCCAATGTACAACATTATAGTAAATAACATATTCTCGATCCAATATATATTATTGTAGTAAATAATATGCGCTCGTATTTAAAGAAATGTCCGGGCTCGTCCGGGATTTGAACCCGAAACCTCCCGCACCCTAAGCGGAAATCATATCCCTAGACCAACAAGCCACGCGGTATACTCAATAAACACATTTTACATATGATTTGCCACTTATATTTATTATCTAAGCCAAAATCATACCCTTAGACCAACTAGCCACGGGTTCTGTCCAGTGCGTATTTGTG
This sequence comes from Ctenocephalides felis, assembly GCF_003426905.1. Classification (NCBI taxonomy): domain Eukaryota; kingdom Metazoa; phylum Arthropoda; class Insecta; order Siphonaptera; family Pulicidae; genus Ctenocephalides; species Ctenocephalides felis. The sequence continues at coordinate 13,758 of NW_020537816.1, forward strand.
CTGCATCCAATGTACAACATTGTAGTAAATAATATATGTATAAATGTATATCGATCCAATATACATTATTGTAGTAAATAATATGTAGACCAACGAGCCGCCGGTTTCACCCAGTGCGTGTTTGTGTTGGATACACTGTACAACATTGTAGTGAATAATATATTTTCGATCCAATATACAAAATTGTAGTAAATAATATGTACTTGAATTTAAAGAAATCCGGGACCTCCCGCACCCTAAGCGGAAATCATACCCCAAGACCAGCGGGCCACGCGGTCTACTCAATAAACCTCTATACCAACGAGCCACGGGTAATACCCAGTGCGTGTTTGTGTTGGATCCAATGTACAACATTGTAGTAAATAATAGGCACTCGAATTTAAAGAAATGTCAGGGCTCGTCCGGGATTTGAACCCGGGACCTCCCGCACCCGAAGCGGGAATGATACCCCTAGACCAACGAGCCACGGGTTGTACCCACTGCGTATTTGTGTTGCATCCAATGTACAACATGCCACGGGTTCTACTCAATAAACACATTTTACACATGATTTGCCACTTACGTTTAATATCTAAGCCGAAATCATAACCCTAGACCAACAAACCACGGGTTTTATCCAGTGCATGTTTGTGTTGGAACCAATGTACAACATTGTTGTGAATAATATGTTCTCGATCCAATATACAATACTGTAGTAAATAATATGTGCTCGAATTTAAAGAAATGTCCGGGCTCGTGTAAACTACATATTGATGAATAATATAATCATCAAATACTATTGGGTATAAACAATATGCATTGAATATTCCAGAGTATAAATAATAACTACTTTACGCCCCCGGGTGGGCTCGAACCACAACCTTCGCTTAACAGCCGAACGCGCTAGCCAATTGCGCCACGGAGGCTG
>NW_020537817.1:7500-12500 GCF_003426905.1 Ctenocephalides felis
ATGAACACACTTAACCATTCATATACCATTTTATTCATAATTTTATTCTGCATCTTTCGTACGAACAAAGTTTTTTCGTATCTTTTACGGTTTTCATGTTATAGAGCAATATGTGTAGATGTTAACTTGTCAAAATGCAAAGTGCGGCTAGGTTGGAGCAATACTCCTCACGATTCGATATTTCTGTAAAGAAAACATATAAAGTATTATACATCGTTAGAAAGGTCTCAAAATTCTTAGTTTTTTTCCCATATATCGCAACTTCGAATTCCAAACGGTGTGGCCTACAGGCGAGTTGCCGTCGTAAAATTTCAGGAAAATCGGAAAATCTCGAGAAAATTATATGAACACACTTAACCATTCATATACCATTTTATTCATAATTTTATTCTGCATCTTTCGTACGAACAAAGTTTTTTCGTATCTTTTACGGTTTTCATGTTATAGAGCAATATGTGTAGATGTTAACTTGTCAAAATGCAAAGTGCGGCTAGGTTGGAGCAATACTCCTCACGATTCGATATTTCTGTAAAGAAAACATATAAAGTATTATACATCGTTAGAAAGGTCTCAAAATTCTTAGTTTTTTTCCCATATATCGCAACTTCGAATTCCAAACGGTGTGGCCTACAGGCGAGTTGCCGTCGTAAAATTTCAGGAAAATCGGAAAATCTCGAGAAAATTATATGAACACACTTAACCATTCATATACCATTTTATTCATAATTTTATTCTGCATCTTTCGTACGAACAAAGTTTTTTCGTATCTTTTACGGTTTTCATGTTATAGAGCAATATGTGTAGATGTTAACTTGTCAAAATGCAAAGTGCGGCTAGGTTGGAGCAATACTCCTCACGATTCGATATTTCTGTAAAGAAAACATATAAAGTATTATACATCGTTAGAAAGGTCTCAAAATTCTTAGTTTTTTTCCCATATATCGCAACTTCGAATTCCAAACGGTGTGGCCTACAGGCGAGTTGCCGTCGTAAAATTTCAGGAAAATCGGAAAATCTCGAGAAAATTATATGAACACACTTAACCATTCATATACCATTTTATTCATAATTTTATTCTGCATCTTTCGTACGAACAAAGTTTTTTCGTATCTTTTACGGTTTTCATGTTATAGAGCAATATGTGTAGATGTTAACTTGTCAAAATGCAAAGTGCGGCTAGGTTGGAGCAATACTCCTCACGATTCGATATTTCTGTAAAGAAAACATATAAAGTATTATACATCGTTAGAAAGGTCTCAAAATTCTTAGTTTTTTTCCCATATATCGCAACTTCGAATTCCAAACGGTGTGGCCTACAGGCGAGTTGCCGTCGTAAAATTTCAGGAAAATCGGAAAATCTCGAGAAAATTATATGAACACACTTAACCATTCATATACCATTTTATTCATAATTTTATTCTGCATCTTTCGTACGAACAAAGTTTTTTCGTATCTTTTACGGTTTTCATGTTATAGAGCAATATGTGTAGATGTTAACTTGTCAAAATGCAAAGTGCGGCTAGGTTGGAGCAATACTCCTCACGATTCGATATTTCTGTAAAGAAAACATATAAAGTATTATACATCGTTAGAAAGGTCTCAAAATTCTTAGTTTTTTTCCCATATATCGCAACTTCGAATTCCAAACGGTGTGGCCTACAGGCGAGTTGCCGTCGTAAAATTTCAGGAAAATCGGAAAATCTCGAGAAAATTATATGAACACACTTAACCATTCATATACCATTTTATTCATAATTTTATTCTGCATCTTTCGTACGAACAAAGTTTTTTCGTATCTTTTACGGTTTTCATGTTATAGAGCAATATGTGTAGATGTTAACTTGTCAAAATGCAAAGTGCGGCTAGGTTGGAGCAATACTCCTCACGATTCGATATTTCTGTAAAGAAAACATATAAAGTATTATACATCGTTAGAAAGGTCTCAAAATTCTTAGTTTTTTTCCCATATATCGCAACTTCGAATTCCAAACGGTGTGGCCTACAGGCGAGTTGCCGTCGTAAAATTTCAGGAAAATCGGAAAATCTCGAGAAAATTATATGAACACACTTAACCATTCATATACCATTTTATTCATAATTTTATTCTGCATCTTTCGTACGAACAAAGTTTTTTCGTATCTTTTACGGTTTTCATGTTATAGAGCAATATGTGTAGATGTTAACTTGTCAAAATGCAAAGTGCGGCTAGGTTGGAGCAATACTCCTCACGATTCGATATTTCTGTAAAGAAAACATATAAAGTATTATACATCGTTAGAAAGGTCTCAAAATTCTTAGTTTTTTTCCCATATATCGCAACTTCGAATTCCGAACGGTGTGGCCTACAGGCGAGTTGCCGTCGTAAAATTTCAGGAAAATCGGAAAATCTCGAGAAAATTATATGAACACACTTAACCATTCATATACCATTTTATTCATAATTTTATTCTGCATCTTTCGTACGAACAAAGTTTTTTCGTATCTTTTACGGTTTAAGAGAAAATCGAGGAAAACTGGTTTGAACATTTATTGTAAAATTAGAAAATTTAAACAAATAATTATAAAAAATAATATAACTATATATAAATTCGTTTTATATTCATTGAGATCTATAAAAATCAATAAATACATAATTTTATACAAAAGTTTAAAAAAACCCAAAAAACACCTAAAAACTCAATAATTAACTATAATTCATATTGTCCATATATATAAAACTGTTTGAACATCTAACAAAATTTTCGACAAAAATTTTTCTATCATAAGGGTTCGCAGTTCGAAATTTTCCCAGACTTTTGTCTTGACGATTCACACCGTAAGCGCGAGCAGGCCCTCGCCGCAGGTCAAATGCACGTCGCTTGGGACTCAGTCTAATACTTACGCTGTGGCCGCGCGCCTTATATAGGGGGATAGGTCGTGTCGAGTGCGATGCGAGCAAGCTTAGGCTAAAGTACGCTGTGTTGTTCAGGCAGGTTCGAATATTATTCCCCGGTGTATTTTATACATTATATTCGATACTTTTAGTCTATCAACTATATAGCGGCGTTACTTTAAATAATGTCGTAGACCGTGTCTGGAATTATATACGCCGTATATGTTCGGATGTCGGTTTACGGCCGGGTTCTGGACCTTATTTATAAGTGTTCAACCATACTGTACAGCATATCCGCGGGCATGTGTCGTTGACGCAAAGACTCTTATGCGGAAAATCAAATATACAAATGCTATCAACTCAATACTCTCCGAGCGAGAATAAAAGTGAGTTATAACGATGAATTCTTATGAATTCGCCCCGACGTTTTCAATCTAACGAAGGGTAAAGAGACTGTTTGAAATTAACTGGGTCTGCGGACCGCAAATTTCATGTACGGACCGCCGTTTCGACGGTTGTTAAAGGTCTAGCCTCTGTGTTAAGCGCAGAATATATAAAATATCTAGTCGCGATGTAAACTGTTCGTTATGTTCAGGGAATATCGTACGGCTCAGATATATATATATGTAAGAAAATTCGTTGTTTAGAAATATTCATCGAACTTTTCTATACAAAGTGTGGTCTCTCGGGTGACGCCGAGGGACATTTACGCACTATGCTATTATATATATATAGCACCCTGGTTGATCCTGCCAGTAGTATATGCTTGTCTCAAAGATTAAGCCATGCATGTCTCAGTGCAAGCCACATTAAGGTGAAACCGCGAATGGCTCATTACATCAGTTATGGTTCCTTAGATCGTACCCACATTACTTGGATAACTGTGGTAATTCTAGAGCTAATACATGCAAATAGAGTTCCGACCAGAGATGGAAGGAATGCTTTTATTAGATCAAAACCAATCGGTGGCGGGCTTGCCTTGCTCACCGTTTGACTTGGTGACTCTGAATAACTTTGTGCTGATCGCACGGTCTAGTACCGGCGACGCATCTTTCAAATGTCTGCCTTATCAACTGTCGATGGTAGTTTCTGCGACTACCATGGTTGTTACGGGTAACGGGGAATCAGGGTTCGATTCCGGAGAGGGAGCCTGAGAAACGGCTACCACATCCAAGGAAGGCAGCAGGCGCGCAAATTACCCACTCCCGGCACGGGGAGGTAGTGACGAAAAATAACGATACGGGACTCATCCGAGGCCCCGTAATCGGAATGAGTACACTTTAAATCCTTTAACGAGGATCTATTAGAGGGCCAGTCTGGTGCCAGCAGCCGCGGTAATTCCAGCTCTAATAGCGTATATTAAAGTTGTTGCGGTTAAAAAGCTCGTAGTTGAATCTGTGTCCCACACTGTCGGTTCACCGCTCGCGGTGTTCAACTGGCATGTCTGTGGGACGTCCTACCGGTGGGCTTAGCCCGTCAAAAGGCGGCCCAACTCAAAATCCTACCACGGTGCTCTTCACCGAGTGTCGAGGTGGGCCGGTACGTTTACTTTGAACAAATTAGAGTGCTTAAAGCAGGCTCATTCGCCTGAATATTGTGTGCATGGAATAATGGAATAGGACCTCGGTTCTATTTTGTTGGTTTTCGGAATTCCGAGGTAATGATTAATAGGGACAACTGGGGGCATTCGTATTGCGACGTTAGAGGTGAAATTCTTGGATCGTCGCAAGACGGACAGAAGCGAAAGCATTTGCCAAATGTGTTTTCATCAATCAAGAACGAAAGTTAGAGGTTCGAAGGCGATCAGATACCGCCCTAGTTCTAACCATAAACGATGCCAGCTAGCGATCCGCCGAAGTTCCTCCGATGACTCGGCGGGCAGCTTCCGGGAAACCAAAGCTTTTGGGTTCCGGGGGAAGTATGGTTGCAAAGCTGAAACTTAAAGGAATTGACGGAAGGGCACTACAAGGAGTGGAGCCTGCGGCTTAATTTGACTCAACACGGGAAACCTCACCAGGTCCGGACACCGGAAGGATTGACAGATTGAGAGCTCTTTCTTGATTCGGTGGGTGGTGGTGCATGGCCGTTCTTAGTTGGTGGAGCGATTTGTCTGGTTAATTCTGATAAC
>NW_020537817.1:20000-25000 GCF_003426905.1 Ctenocephalides felis
CATATACCATTTTATTCATAATTTTATTCTGCATCTTTCGTACGAACAAAGTTTTTTCGTATCTTTTACGGTTTTCATGTTATAGAGCAATATGTGTAGATGTTAACTTGTCAAAATGCAAAGTGCGGCTAGGTTGGAGCAATACTCCTCACGATTCGATATTTCTGTAAAGAAAACATATAAAGTATTATACATCGTTAGAAAGGTCTCAAAATTCTTAGTTTTTTTCCCATATATCGCAACTTCGAATTCCAAACGGTGTGGCCTACAGGCGAGTTGCCGTCGTAAAATTTCAGGAAAATCGGAAAATCTCGAGAAAATTATATGAACACACTTAACCATTCATATACCATTTTATTCATAATTTTATTCTGCATCTTTCGTACGAACAAAGTTTTTTCGTATCTTTTACGGTTTTCATGTTATAGAGCAATATGTGTAGATGTTAACTTGTCAAAATGCAAAGTGCGGCTAGGTTGGAGCAATACTCCTCACGATTCGATATTTCTGTAAAGAAAACATATAAAGTATTATACATCGTTAGAAAGGTCTCAAAATTCTTAGTTTTTTTCCCATATATCGCAACTTCGAATTCCAAACGGTGTGGCCTACAGGCGAGTTGCCGTCGTAAAATTTCAGGAAAATCGGAAAATCTCGAGAAAATTATATGAACACACTTAACCATTCATATACCATTTTATTCATAATTTTATTCTGCATCTTTCGTACGAACAAAGTTTTTTCGTATCTTTTACGGTTTTCATGTTATAGAGCAATATGTGTAGATGTTAACTTGTCAAAATGCAAAGTGCGGCTAGGTTGGAGCAATACTCCTCACGATTCGATATTTCTGTAAAGAAAACATATAAAGTATTATACATCGTTAGAAAGGTCTCAAAATTCTTAGTTTTTTTCCCATATATCGCAACTTCGAATTCCAAACGGTGTGGCCTACAGGCGAGTTGCCGTCGTAAAATTTCAGGAAAATCGGAAAATCTCGAGAAAATTATATGAACACACTTAACCATTCATATACCATTTTATTCATAATTTTATTCTGCATCTTTCGTACGAACAAAGTTTTTTCGTATCTTTTACGGTTTTCATGTTATAGAGCAATATGTGTAGATGTTAACTTGTCAAAATGCAAAGTGCGGCTAGGTTGGAGCAATACTCCTCACGATTCGATATTTCTGTAAAGAAAACATATAAAGTATTATACATCGTTAGAAAGGTCTCAAAATTCTTAGTTTTTTTCCCATATATCGCAACTTCGAATTCCAAACGGTGTGGCCTACAGGCGAGTTGCCGTCGTAAAATTTCAGGAAAATCGGAAAATCTCGAGAAAATTATATGAACACACTTAACCATTCATATACCATTTTATTCATAATTTTATTCTGCATCTTTCGTACGAACAAAGTTTTTTCGTATCTTTTACGGTTTTCATGTTATAGAGCAATATGTGTAGATGTTAACTTGTCAAAATGCAAAGTGCGGCTAGGTTGGAGCAATACTCCTCACGATTCGATATTTCTGTAAAGAAAACATATAAAGTATTATACATCGTTAGAAAGGTCTCAAAATTCTTAGTTTTTTTCCCATATATCGCAACTTCGAATTCCGAACGGTGTGGCCTACAGGCGAGTTGCCGTCGTAAAATTTCAGGAAAATCGGAAAATCTCGAGAAAATTATATGAACACACTTAACCATTCATATACCATTTTATTCATAATTTTATTCTGCATCTTTCGTACGAACAAAGTTTTTTCGTATCTTTTACGGTTTAAGAGAAAATCGAGGAAAACTGGTTTGAACATTTATTGTAAAATTAGAAAATTTAAACAAATAATTATAAAAAATAATATAACTATATATAAATTCGTTTTATATTCATTGAGATCTATAAAAATCAATAAATACATAATTTTATACAAAAGTTTAAAAAAACCCAAAAAACACCTAAAAACTCAATAATTAACTATAATTCATATTGTCCATATATATAAAACTGTTTGAACATCTAACAAAATTTTCGACAAAAATTTTTCTATCATAAGGGTTCGCAGTTCGAAATTTTCCCAGACTTTTGTCTTGACGATTCACACCGTAAGCGCGAGCAGGCCCTCGCCGCAGGTCAAATGCACGTCGCTTGGGACTCAGTCTAATACTTACGCTGTGGCCGCGCGCCTTATATAGGGGGATAGGTCGTGTCGAGTGCGATGCGAGCAAGCTTAGGCTAAAGTACGCTGTGTTGTTCAGGCAGGTTCGAATATTATTCCCCGGTGTATTTTATACATTATATTCGATACTTTTAGTCTATCAACTATATAGCGGCGTTACTTTAAATAATGTCGTAGACCGTGTCTGGAATTATATACGCCGTATATGTTCGGATGTCGGTTTACGGCCGGGTTCTGGACCTTATTTATAAGTGTTCAACCATACTGTACAGCATATCCGCGGGCATGTGTCGTTGACGCAAAGACTCTTATGCGGAAAATCAAATATACAAATGCTATCAACTCAATACTCTCCGAGCGAGAATAAAAGTGAGTTATAACGATGAATTCTTATGAATTCGCCCCGACGTTTTCAATCTAACGAAGGGTAAAGAGACTGTTTGAAATTAACTGGGTCTGCGGACCGCAAATTTCATGTACGGACCGCCGTTTCGACGGTTGTTAAAGGTCTAGCCTCTGTGTTAAGCGCAGAATATATAAAATATCTAGTCGCGATGTAAACTGTTCGTTATGTTCAGGGAATATCGTACGGCTCAGATATATATATATGTAAGAAAATTCGTTGTTTAGAAATATTCATCGAACTTTTCTATACAAAGTGTGGTCTCTCGGGTGACGCCGAGGGACATTTACGCACTATGCTATTATATATATATAGCACCCTGGTTGATCCTGCCAGTAGTATATGCTTGTCTCAAAGATTAAGCCATGCATGTCTCAGTGCAAGCCACATTAAGGTGAAACCGCGAATGGCTCATTACATCAGTTATGGTTCCTTAGATCGTACCCACATTACTTGGATAACTGTGGTAATTCTAGAGCTAATACATGCAAATAGAGTTCCGACCAGAGATGGAAGGAATGCTTTTATTAGATCAAAACCAATCGGTGGCGGGCTTGCCTTGCTCACCGTTTGACTTGGTGACTCTGAATAACTTTGTGCTGATCGCACGGTCTAGTACCGGCGACGCATCTTTCAAATGTCTGCCTTATCAACTGTCGATGGTAGTTTCTGCGACTACCATGGTTGTTACGGGTAACGGGGAATCAGGGTTCGATTCCGGAGAGGGAGCCTGAGAAACGGCTACCACATCCAAGGAAGGCAGCAGGCGCGCAAATTACCCACTCCCGGCACGGGGAGGTAGTGACGAAAAATAACGATACGGGACTCATCCGAGGCCCCGTAATCGGAATGAGTACACTTTAAATCCTTTAACGAGGATCTATTAGAGGGCCAGTCTGGTGCCAGCAGCCGCGGTAATTCCAGCTCTAATAGCGTATATTAAAGTTGTTGCGGTTAAAAAGCTCGTAGTTGAATCTGTGTCCCACACTGTCGGTTCACCGCTCGCGGTGTTCAACTGGCATGTCTGTGGGACGTCCTACCGGTGGGCTTAGCCCGTCAAAAGGCGGCCCAACTCAAAATCCTACCACGGTGCTCTTCACCGAGTGTCGAGGTGGGCCGGTACGTTTACTTTGAACAAATTAGAGTGCTTAAAGCAGGCTCATTCGCCTGAATATTGTGTGCATGGAATAATGGAATAGGACCTCGGTTCTATTTTGTTGGTTTTCGGAATTCCGAGGTAATGATTAATAGGGACAACTGGGGGCATTCGTATTGCGACGTTAGAGGTGAAATTCTTGGATCGTCGCAAGACGGACAGAAGCGAAAGCATTTGCCAAATGTGTTTTCATCAATCAAGAACGAAAGTTAGAGGTTCGAAGGCGATCAGATACCGCCCTAGTTCTAACCATAAACGATGCCAGCTAGCGATCCGCCGAAGTTCCTCCGATGACTCGGCGGGCAGCTTCCGGGAAACCAAAGCTTTTGGGTTCCGGGGGAAGTATGGTTGCAAAGCTGAAACTTAAAGGAATTGACGGAAGGGCACTACAAGGAGTGGAGCCTGCGGCTTAATTTGACTCAACACGGGAAACCTCACCAGGTCCGGACACCGGAAGGATTGACAGATTGAGAGCTCTTTCTTGATTCGGTGGGTGGTGGTGCATGGCCGTTCTTAGTTGGTGGAGCGATTTGTCTGGTTAATTCTGATAACGAACGAGACTCTAGCCTGCTAAATAGGCGTACTTTCCGGTATCGCAAAGACCCTCCGCTTCGGCTTCGGTCGTTGTTGGTTGTGGTTCTTACTACCGGCGTACAAATATATCTTCTTAGAGGGACAGGTGGCATTTAGTCGCACGAAATTGAGCAATAACAGGTCTGTGATGCCCTTAGATGTTCTGGGCCGCACGCGCGCTACACTGAAGAGATCAGCAGGTTTTCCTTGGCCGAAAGGTCCGGGTAATCCGTTGAAGCCTCTTCGTGCTAGGGATTGGGGCTTGCAATTCTTCCCCATGAACGAGGAATTCCTAGTAAGCGCGAGTCATAAGCTTGCGTTGATTACGTCCCTGCCCTTTGTACACACCGCCCGTCGCTACTACCGATTGAATTATTTAGTGAGGTCTTCGGACCGGTGCGCGGCAGCGTTTCGACATTGCCGATGTTGCTGGGAAGATGACCAAACTTGATTATTTAGAGGAAGTAAAAGTCGTAACAAGGTTTCCGTAGGTGAACCTGCGGAAGGATCATTAACGTACATTTACTATTTAGTGAATGAAACGTGTGCGATATGTCGTATAACCTACGACGTATAAAATCTTAAAGCGTCTCGCAACGATGGATCATTCGTTTCATTAACGTTTGACCGGAGCTAGTCGCAAAATATTGCGCAGTGTGCAAAAGCAGCGTGACGCGGTTTACA
>NW_020537818.1:0-18548 GCF_003426905.1 Ctenocephalides felis
TTTAAAGTAATGGTAACATTTTTTACACAACTAGAGAAGCTTTGAGGGCTGCTCAGTTACATTTTTGCTAATTCCAAAGACATTCTAATGGCTTGGCCGATCTAATGTTAACGATTATTTTAAATTAAATTTGTGAGAATCAAATATTGACTCATCGCATCACAAAAACACTTTTGATACATGTTTTGAATATTAATTTTTTAAAACTTTGATGAATTTTTAAATTACTAACTAACTAATTAACACCATTTCAAAACAAACATTTTTCGAATGTTCAACATTTTGGCTTAAACTTGTCAAAAACATTTTTACTTTTCTGCTAATTACAAAGAACGGTTCGGCCGATCGTCGCACTAAACTGAAAAACAATCATCCTTATCGAGTTACATCAACTGGTTTTTGAATTTTTGAAATCAAAAATGTTTCAATTTCAATATGTAAAATTAAACTTAATAAACTTTTCATGATTGCCAAGTGATATTATTTAAAGTTTTAAATTTTTGAAAACCTGCTTATGAATTTTTACGAAAACGAGTACAATTTTTGCTCACATTTTGCTGTCAAACAATTCAAATAACTTTTGATTGAAATAAACTTTAATTGTCAAGTTGGAATATCTGGAACGAAAAAACTTAGCGCAAAACTATTAAATATTTAAGTTTTTTTATTAAAATTGCCTTTTCATTATTGGCATATTTTCATTTAATTTTGGATGGCCATAGTTTATCCTATTATCCAAGATTTATATTTTTTCAAATTTAAATAGCATTTCAGAAATTGTAGATTTATATATTACTTTCAATTTTTTTTGTATTTTTCCCTTATTAATAGGTATATATATATTATAGTAATTAACTATATTGTGCACGGAGGATTGTGAGATTGTCAGCAATAATTTACCCAAATATAGTAAAATGCATACTTCATATAACTATGAAGACATGACAAAAATGCTGAAGCTTAAAAAGAGGTTTTTGTAAGATTGTTGTAAATTTTGCCTAAAAATAGTTTGCCTATTTATACTAGAGCGAACTATAACTAATTCGATTTGAAGGCATGTATAGAACAAAAACACGACATATCATTACAGATATATAAAAGTAGTTTAAATTAGTTGTATTTGATTAGGGCATAATAAAAAATGTCATTGTACAGTTTAATAAAAAATTCCAGCTTTGGAATAGTTTAAATTATAAATACCCTGATTTAAAACTTTTGGCCATGGTTTTTTCGGTAAAGTTTATTAAAATGATCCATTTTGAGAAATTTGGGAAAGTGTTTCTGTGATTTATCGGTTCTTCCAAATTCGATTTCTCTTAATAATGATAATAAAAAAATAATAAAATAATAATAATCATATTTAATATGCTTCTGAATTTAAATATAATTTATTTTCGTGCTTACAATATAAAATCATGTTTTAAATTACAATTTCATTCATTGAACTAAAAAATTAGATAAATGTGAATATTTTTGTAAATGTGAATTTTTTTAAAGAAATTTATGTACTTTTATTTGCATAAATGAGGAGCTTGAATCTAGTCATCTTTTTTGGCATCATAATAATTTGTATTATTTACACTGAATTTTTTATGTGAACTTTTGAAGTAGAAAATTGTATATCATAATTCATTTAATTTTAGCTGTAGATATTATAAGTTTTTACTTACTGATTCAATTTATACTTGTACATTACACACTTAATATGTGTCTGATTTTTGTATGTAGTATGTGATAAATGTAATAATATTGGGCTTTCGTATTTAGGAAATTGACTTGTTTTTTAAATAACATCATGTAAAGCCTAAAATGTCATGTTCACACAAATATTCAAAGATTTGTTTGTATATGATGCTTTTAGGTGCTCATGTATTTTTATGTGTAGCATTGTTGTATATGTTTAATATGATTTTATTTTCAGACCTGCACTTTTGGCTGTATATATTATAGTATTAAAAATACCTGTATGATTTGCATATAAATAAGTTGATGCTTTCTGTATATATTGCATGATATTTTGGCATAACATCATTCTGAATAATATTAATTTTTAATGTGTATCTAACAAATATTTAAAAATAAGACAAGTAGCAAAACTGCAGTTTTTTTCAAAAATTTAAATTTCAAATACATTTTTTTGATCGTGGCGATAAATGATATATGTATTATTGTTGTATTATTTTTATGAGTATTTTTGAGTTAACTAAAAAATACTTCAACTCAAAAATATAAAAAAAGTTAAGTTGAAAATTATTGATTGGCAGTGACAAAATGTTTATTACAGTATGATGTTATCGCTTATCGTTAGTTGAAAAAACATTTCTTTGCTGTGTAAATTTTAGCGCCTTAGAAAACGCCCTTGCGTAACACCTAATTTCATATTGCCCATAACTTTTTATCTTTTCGATATGACTGTTATTTCTAGGTTTATATATGTATCTATGAATTTCTTTAAATTATTTTAACAATTTTTGATGATTTTTTCAGTCGGTCCCGAATGCGAAGAATGTACGAGTATTTTGAACGAACTAGAAAATATTGATGACGATTGCGACAGGCACGGAATAAATTTTATCAAGACTCAGGATATTAAAATTGCTGAATATTATGGAGTTACTGATTTTCCAGTTTTGGTTTACTTTGAAAATGCCGTGCCTAATGTTTTTGAAGGTAACTAGTTGTTATTTTAAATATTCCATACCTTGATAATATGCGAAATTAGCAAACTCTCAAGGGTAACCTCAGGTTTACTAGTGTTTGATTTTGATGAAACTTTGCATGATGATAGAATTGATTGTCAAAACAAACCCTTTAAAATATTATAGGCCTAAGAATAAGAAAATTATATGCATAATACGAGAAATGCTGAGTTTGACTATAAGCTTAGAATCATATTTTCTCAACTTCATTATTTCGACCAAATAAAAAATTGATGATATATTTTTTTCATTTTTAGGATCACTTTCGGAGGAAGAAGAAGTACTTCAATGGCTAATTACACAAAAACTGAAGACAGAATTGAAATGATTACCAGAGAGATGTTAGAAAGGATGGTCGAGAATACGCAGTATTTGGCGGTGTACTTTTGTAAATTTTCAAAAATTATTATATAAAAAAAACAAATTCACAATAAACATCACTATTTTTTTAAAAAGAGGAACACATAAACCAAAAATAATTAAGAATTATACATGTTTTAATTAATTTTTAATTACTAATACTATTTCCTCTAGAACTAATACTCTTTTTAATATCAAACATAAAAGTATGGTATCAAAAATCAATTGTTTGGACTGTGATTCAATGTATATTGGTGAAACTAGATAAAATTTAATAAAACGGCTTAACTATTAAACAAACCGTTTCAAAGATCTTATAACTAGAAACTAGATAAATTGTAATTATATAGAAAAAAAATTAATTAGTTTTTTTTTTCATTCTTCTTCACTTGCACACTATTCTTGAGATTTCTGGTTTTTCGTAGAAAATGTATTTAATACCAAAAATTAATAATTTAATATAAATATTTCATGTATTTCAGATAAATCAAATTGCAACATTTGTGACGTAATATTAGAAGGATTGGAAAAAATTGATGATGAATGCGATGTGTTTGGAATACACATGGTCAAAATTCAGGATCCTCAGTTGGCAAAAAGATATTCCATCAAAACTTTCCCTGCGATGGTGTATTTCAGGTAATAAAAAACTTTTAATTAAAAAAATCTTGGAATTTAAATTTGATACCACTTTTTAAAAGAAAAATTATCACATAGATGAATCTGATCTTAACCTCATTTCTTGCTCGTTTTTTTGTTAGATTCGAGGCCAGAAAAATGAATTTTATGTTTCATTTTAATATTGCTGATACAATAACGTACAATAATTATATAGATATATAAATTTTGTTATAAATGGTTTATGTGCTTTGCTATGGATGAAGTAATTTAGGAAGATTTAAGACAGTTGACGGCAGTATTTGCTATACTAATGTTCCATATTTTTTCAGGAATGGAAATCCTTTACTTTTCGAAGGAGATCTTCAAAATGAAGAATCAGTTTTGGAATGGCTGATTGATGATGATAATCGCGAACTTGCTGATGAAATTGAGACAGTAAATGAGAGAATGCTGGAACGACTACTTGATGAATCCGTATTACTGGCAGTCTTTTTCTGTAAGTATTTACTAAACTTTTCAAATTAAATTCACAAATTTATTCAAGTCTTTTTGTGGCTTAGTGGTATGAGCTTTCACCTCACAACACAAAGATTTAAGCATAATTTCTGTAGAGGACAGCCTGATATCAAGCATTATTAATATTCGTTTTCACTCAAAAATGGATATATATATTGGTTCAAGTAAAATTGACATCATAGTTCACTATTAGCGTCATATATCATAATTTATTGGATTTGGAAAATACAACTTAATCGTAACAGCTTATTCCAAGTTCTTGTAGTTAATTTCAATAATTCTATTATTCACTTCTATTACATCATTCTGTATAGTGATTAGATAAAAATTTGAATTTCTATTATTGAAATCTTTTATTGCATTTTAATGAAAATTTTATTGGTAGATATTTTCATATATTTCACTTACTCATTCAATCAAGAAATTTTGTCTTCATTGTTGCCTAAGTTTATTTACCAAAATTTTTTAAAAATATTTTTTTGTAATGTAATTCACAAATAATGTGTATTATTTTTTTTTAGATGATGACGATTGTCCGGAATGTGAAGAAATTTTGGAAGAACTGGAACAAATTGACGGGGAGGCTGATTTGTTTGGAATTGACTTTGTGAAAATTTCAAGTCCTGAAGCTGCTGAAAAATACAACATCGTTAATTTGCCGTCACTGGTAATCATATAATATTTTTAAAATTTTTTCATGTATAGCTTACTACAACTAAATTAATAAGTACTTGAAGGATACAACATACTGTATAAAATATTATGTAGGTAAAATTCATATGTAACGTCTACGATTGTTCAGATCATTTTTGTCTTTTTTATAGGTTCTTGGGTTTAAATTTATCTGATTCTAAATGACTTATTTATTTTTTTATTTTTCTCAGGTATATTATCGTAAACGTGTCCCAATGTTGTACGATGGTGATTTACATCAACATGAAAGTATCCTTGCTTGGTTGACTTCTCAAGACGTTTTCGAAATCAAAAATGAAATTGAAGAAGTCAACAAGAAAATGTTAGATAAACTTCTCGACGAGAACGAATTTTTGACAGTTTTCTTCTGTAAGATAAAAAACTATCAAATCAACTAATAAAATTTTCAATGGTAATATTTTTTTCCTAATGTTTTAGATGAGTTGGACCACGATGAGAGTGAACAAGTATCGGCCAAATTGGAAAATATCGATGGGGAACTTGAAAATTTGGATATTACTTTTGTGAAAATGTCAGATGCCAGATATGCCAGAAAATGGGGTGTCATAAAATTGCCTGCGATAGTTTACTTTAGGAAACGGTTTCCAAGTATATACAGAGGTAAGAATAATATATATATATATATATATATATATATATAATATATATATATACATTAGGGTGGTCCTTAAAATGGACATTTTCGAATTTCCTTGCTCCCAAGGGCTCAAATGTTTCCAAATTGGTAAAAAACAATTCTCTGAAAGTTTTAGCTCTTAATATTGTCTTTTAGATGAAGTCAAAATCAATCAAAAATTTGTATGGAAATAGCATGAAAAATCTTCAAAAATTTTACAGAGCGTCGAATTTTCAATAAAAAATGACACGAATTTTCACTTTTAATAAATTTGTCGCTAAGTTATACATAAAAAAATTTTTTTTTTTAATTTTCAAAATTTTTTTCCATGCTATTTCCATACGAAGTTCGATTGAATTGTGCACTATCTAAAAGTTAATATTAAGAGCTTTCAGAGAATTGTTTTTTATCAATTTGGAACCATTTGAGCCCTTGGGAGCAAGGAAATTCAAAAATGTCCATAATAAGGACCACCCTAATATATATATACTAGCTGACCCAACAGACTTTTTTCTGTACCCTCATCCACAATTTAAAAGTACAATTTTTTTAATATTTCATACTAATATTTACCGTTTAGTTAAAATAATAATTATTAGTGAAGGTGCAATATCACCTTGGATTTTTACATCGAATATAATTGCTTAAATAATGTTGCCTATAATTTTTATAATCACGTACTATATTTTACCCTTTTTTAGTAATTATAATACCTAAATTACTAATATTTCAATATACATTATTACTTAAGTTCATATTTTAAGTGAATTAATTTATTACATTCTGTTCATATTGCACTATTCAATCTAAAATGAACTAACTTAATATTCCATATCCAATGCCAAACAAATGAATTTTTGACATAACAAACGTCTAAATATTTTTTTTAATAAGTATTTTTTTGTTTAGTTTGCACTTTCAGCTGCTTATCAGCAATAATAATGTAGACATTACCTTTTTCTTATTTATGATCATGAATATATTATATTCTAATAATATCTAGACTCATAAGTGAATTGAAATTCGAGGACAGTTCTCATTTGTCTAAATTTTGTCAATGTCAAACAACAACATATTTTTTTTTGTTTTTTTTTTTATTTCTACATTATTAATAATTTTTATAATCATTTCCATCTTAAAATTCCCCTTAACAAACTTCAAAAAGATTTATCAAAATTCGAATAACCGCGTAGGAGGAGTTTTCATTCATACATCCATACAGCAGAATTTTATATATAAGATATTTTATTTAATAAATTTAATGAATTTTATATATAAGATTTTTAAAAGATATTAATTATCTTATATATGAAATTCTGCTGTACGGATGATTAAATGAAAATGTGCGGTTGTTCGAATTTTGATAAATCTTTTGAAGTTTGTTAAGGGAATTTTTAAGATATTTTACATTACTTCAAAATGATCTACAAACCATCTACTTGTTTCCCAAAAATAAAGTACTGTTGCGTTTATTTATTTATCTAGTTGAATGAAACAACCTTCAGCAAAACGTCTCAAAAAATTCAAAATTACGTGTAGCGTCGATTTCAAAATTGGTTAGGATTTTGGGAATTTCTTCATTACTGCTTAAACATTTTATTTAATTTTATGTAGTAATAATGCATTCCAAAAATAAAATTTATTAATGTTTAATTTCAAAAAACATATTTGGATTATTGACTCTGACTCATTGAACTTTTGAGATTTGAATGCTTTTTTCAAGATTTTTATACTGCATTTTTTATCATATTTTTGTAAATCAATTCAATCGTATAATAAAAAATTATGTGTTCTAGAATATGAGCAGATATTATTTTTATCACCAAGGATTTTGGAAATTGGAAAAATTAACTATTTTGTCACCAATCTATCTTAAGTCACAATTTGAGCAGTTGATTCGGAATACCAGATTTCTAAAACGTTTGAAAATGAAAGTAGTTTTAGTGTTAGTAGTGGTGTTAAAGTTAATAATTAGCTAAATATACTAGTCTAATAGTGTGACAAGAATATTTTAGTTACTTTAAACCAAAAAAACATTTTATGTCATTTTACTAACTATGACTAATCCATCTATTTCCTCTTCAGGTGACATGTTGTCAGAAACTGATGTCCTCGAATGGTTAAGGAAAAACCGTTTTAGGCAACCAGAATTGAACATTTTTATGTATGCTCTGATAGCAATTTCGATAGCTTTTGTCATCTATACAGCCTTCCTGCTCCAGTGCTTTAGGACACCTCCTCCTGCACCTCCTGCCAACCCGAAGCAATCGCGAAACCAGAACCAGTAAATAAATAACTAACATTTAAAGAAAGGCCATTCGAAGATCATTCTAGGGAAAACTAATTAGGCGGTAACATGTACGTATTGGAAAAAAATATTTGGATTATTGACTCTGAATTTGTTAGACTCTTGAAATTTTGAGTAAAATATGGCAAATTCTATAAAGAATTTGATGTTATTTGCAAGATTTTTCATACAGGTTTTTTTATCATATTTTTTGGATCAATCCGGTCGTATGATAGAAAATTATGTGTTCTAGAATATAACCAGATATCAGTTCTATCACCAAGGATTTTGAAAATTCGAAAATTTAACATGTCATGAATTCTAGTACACAAATTTATATTCGACAAAATCGATTGCTTATATTTTATGAAACTTGATTACTACATTTTTATAATCATTTACATCTTGAAAATTCCCTTAACAAACTTCAAAAAGATTTATCAAAATTCGAATAACCGCGTAGGAGTTTTCATTCACACAAACATCTGTACAGCAGAATTTTATATATAAAATACTTATGCTTCACGTTACTTTAACTTTGAATTTTCAAAAGTTTAAAAAGCTTCAAAAGTTCAAACTTTATTTGTTTATTAAATTTGTAGAATAGAAGTTTGTATCCTATTGCTTAAAACTGAAATTTTAACTTAAATTCTGGTGCCTGAACATACTTATTTGCTTATATGTTTTGAAACTGAAAACTAAATAGATTTTAGTTTATTTTATCAAATATTTTTTCCTTGAACTAAATTACTTTGATCATAATTATTCCAATCATACGATTTTTCTTTAAACTGAAAGAGTAGAAGTTTTTTTAGAAAATACTTCTTGGAATTCAATATTTCTCAAATTTCATAAAATATAGTGATACCTAGAATTTGTCTACCAAAATTTGCGACTAAAACAGATAATTTTTAAATTAAATTCAAATTTTGAGTAATCCTACATTTTTGGTTAAAAATACGTATAAGCCCCATCGAAATTCAGGAGCTCACTGCCATTTTACCGCAAATATAAATAAATAATAAATAAATAAATCTACCACCATCGTATACTAAGTAAATATTAAAAATTGTGTTCTTTTAAAAATAAGTTGTCTTAATTTTTTTTTTGAACCAGAAATCTCAATAAAATTATTTTAATATGTACAAGTAAATGTTCAAAATATTGATCACAAAATAAACTATAGAATGACATTAATTTTATTTTGACTTAATTACTGATTTTTATTTTCTAGTAATTATAATATAAATAATTTAATGTTAATACTTTAATAAATAATAGTTTAGCTTATTAGGTTTTAGGTAACTTTAACAAATAAGGAAAGAAACTTGTCAATATTCAAGAAAATCGTTTTTTATCGGAGCTTAAATTTAAATAAAATATTGAATTAAATTCTTTAGGTAGTTGGAACATTTTTGAAAACAAAATAAGTTGCTAATAGAAAATATTTTATATAAATTAACCCTTTGCAGAATTTATTTAATTAGTGCTCCAGTTCAATGGAGTGGCTGAACTACAATTCTTGATATCAAGAATGAAATTTTGAAAATTATTTAGATTTTAAAATTTAGTAAATATTGCTTCGTTTTTATCATTTTCACTCACTCACCAATATTTTCAAAATTACTTATTATTAACACGTTAATTGCCATGATAATGTGAGAAAATTTTTCTTATAAATCATGATAACTTTATTAGACAATTTAGTTGAAAAAGTATCAAAAAATTTTTTTTAGCCAAAATTTCTGCAATAACACTAATTTTTACATCACACATATTTGACTGACATGACCCTGTATCAAAACTGTTTTTTTCTTTTACCAAATTGTGTATGTCATACTATTATTGAACTTCTTGAGCAAATTTCATTCTAATATGAATCTTTTACCTCCGCCGATAAATAATGATTTTTTACAATATTGAACAGTTCTTCATTTAATTTAAATACAATTCAAATTCAATTTTGAATGTATATTATTACCAGACATATTTCTATAGACGTATGTAACACGTTTCTCGCATCTAACAAAACTCTGAATGAATGTGATTCAATAATAATAATATTAATAATAATAAATCGCCGGCATTATTAATAATTCTTTTTCGCTTCCTATCCTTCTAGACGATTTATTAATTTTAACGTTAATTTTAACACGATTTATAATTATATATACAAAACAAATTCCATATAAGAGATGTACATCTATATTCTAAGGCGTATTATTGTATATATTATATTATATTATTCTCTGTTTCGTAAACATTAGTGTAAATATGCGAAAGTGTAAATAAAGATCTTGTTTTAATTTTAACGATTTCTTATTTAACTTACATTTATAAGACATGAAGTGCCAAATTATTCCGGAAAATAGATCAATGTTACACTGCGTTTTTCATATAAAATGGTACTAAAAACTATCAAAATGCTATGTAGTTGCTGTGCTGTTTATTACCTAAAGTCTAGCCTAGAAATCGCATAAACATAAAAAAAGAAACTTAAGTGCATCTTTCGGATTTGTCATGGTAACATATGAGTGAAGTTAGATTTTATGTGTGAAACGTCTGATTGCACAGAAAATACCCCTTTTGCTTTTTGGCAGTTTTTAGTACCATTTTATATGAAAAACGCAATTAAAAAAATGTTTTTAAAAAATTGTTTTCTTGCAGCAACTAGAGCAGTTTCTTTTTGGGGTTTTACAAGATGCAACCAAAGGTTGATATATTTTTTTTTATTAAAATGTATCTAATACTACCGATTATATTTTTGTTGTTTTTAGCTGTTATTTGTTGCAGATGGCACTTGTTGTCCCTTCCTAACTACGTCCTGAAAGGTCACTCACATTTGATATTGCATTCAAAATATGTAATCTCAATTGAAATTTTGAAATCATACTTCTTGATATTAGCCTGTCAAGGTAGAGGCAAATCGCATTGAGTATGAGCTATCTTTATTTAATATCATATTTTCAACTTCCCCTGGTGTAAGTTGTAGTAATTGCGAAAAAATCGAAAATGAAATTTTTTGCATATCTTTACGTTTCAAAAGTTTTTGAACATTTTGGCATACTTTAGAAAAAATGGATGCATGTGTATGCGTACGTATTTTTGGTTACAATTTTTCGAGCGCATAGATCAACCGATTTGAATGATTCAAAAATTCTGAAGACGTGCTAATTAGTTTTTGGAAAAAGTCGGTGCAATCGTTTAGGAGGCATGAAGAAATTTGAAATTAAGTTTTTGAGAGAACAGAGCATCCAATTTGAATGATTCAAAAAATATTTAATTTAATTATGATGAGAAGACGTGGCGATTAGTTTTTGGCAAAGGCATGCCCAGGCGTTACAGAGATTAGAAACAAAAAGTGTAAAAAATTGCAGTTTTTGAGAGAGCTAAGCTTCCCATTAGAATTATGTAAAAAACATAAACGATTATTTTAGGAAGGCAAAAGAATCCCAAAATATCAAAAAAAAATTTTTTTGAAGTTTTTTTACATAAAAACATATTTTTAACTTCCCGTAGGGCAAGTTATAGTAATCGCAAAAAAATCGAAAATGAAAATTTTTATAGATCTTTACGTTTCAACACCTTCGGAACATTTTGGCATACCTTAGAAAAAATGGATGTATCTGTGTGTGTGTATGTGTGAGCGTGTGTATGTATGTATGTGCGGATACAAATTTTCGTCGACGATTTCGGGAACACGGATGAAGCGATTTGAATACTTCAAAAAACATTCGATTCGTATTGATAATAAGACGTGCTGATTAGTTTTTGGCGAAAGCAGGTCTAGCCGTTCCGAAGATACGGGGCAAAAAGTGCCAACAACGGTATCTCAAATTTTAAGAGAACGGAGCGTCCGATTTGAATAATTCGGACAATTAATCATTTTACTTGTATTAACAATATCAAGAACTGATCAAATTTTCATGAAGGCAGGTCTAGCGGTTTCGGAGATCTTATGAAAAAAGTAAAATAAAATGCCATTCGGCGGTTAAAAATGATCATTAGATATATGCACATCAAATTATCAGATATTTTATAGAGATTTTAACAATAAGTATAAATTTTGTTTACATTCCTATGGGTTCCGTACCAATGCTTATCCGTTAGACGGCGGCGCGGCGTTTACGCACTTCGATATTTCGTCTCTATGCAGTTCAAGCAGGACGATTGCTTTAAAAAAAAGTTCAGAATTTCCAAAATATGATAAAATAAAGAAAACATTTTTTTTCAAAAAAACATTATTCAAAAAAAAGTAGTTTTTTGTCAAATTTATAGTTTCTCAAAAATCTAATATTTTCGAAGTAAATTTTTTTCAAAAATGTTAATCGTTTTTTAAAAAAAAATTTTTTTGTTACGGGAAGTTCCAGCAATTTGCCTTAAGGCACGATGCCATGCGCCCCACTAGTTATTGTTTTTTATCCTCAAATAATTAATACTGGTACGGAAAGTTCCAGCAATTTGCTTTAAGGCACCGCATTTGCCATGCAACCCTAGTTGATCTATAGTTTCAATTGAAAATAGATATCACTACCCATAGGGATCAGACTGGTGCCCATAGAGATGAGGAACACAGCGGGTGCAAGGCCAAAGCGCTGCGCACTAAACCACGGTACTTTCTACAGTTATCACTACTAGATTTCTACTAGATATCACTACCCATAGAGATCAGACTGGTACCCAGAGAGATCAGGAACACAGCGGGTGCAAGGCCAAAGCGCTGCGCACTAGACCACGGTTTTTTCTACACCGATTTTATAAAAGGTGCAATAAATTTATATCAGAACCACACTTCTATATTCCTCTGCAAGATACCGCCACTAAATATACACCATCAACCTCTTTCTACCTACAACAATCGAATTGCGTATATACTAGCTAAGTTTCATTGATCCGTCTGCCGAAGTTGCGCATTGTCTCCGCTTTCAGTACAATGAGAACTCAAACAGCTGATAAGTGTCAAAGTAACAAGACCATTCTATTAATACTACGTTATTTTTAATTAATAATCGTTATAAAAGTTATCGTTTAATACGATTCTGTGATGTTGCTATTGTGGTGAAATGAAACTCGAGAGAGGTGTTCGACAAGAAATGTGATGTGATTGGGAATCGTATCAAGCGGTAAGAACGAGGTTATAAATAGGTTATGTGTGGTTGAAAGAAATGCAGGGGTTAGGAACATTTTGGAGTATGTGTTTTTATTAGGTTTTGAAATAAACACGTGCTTAATCTAGTCTTCTATAACAGGATTACATTTAGGTATAAAATATATTTTTGTGTAATGTATATATTACGTTTTTTATAATGTATATATTACGTATAAAATATATATATATATATAGGTGTATATATATACTAGCTGACCCGGCAAACGTTGTTTTGCTAAGTAAGGTATATTCTATACTGTTTCTAGCGAATCAAAAATATTAATACTCTAAGTGTATAAGGATGTGCTGTTTGAATGCTATATACAATGAATATTATAAAAACAATAAACCCCATTAGTTTGTCTATATTTTGTCAATACAATCAAACCGGAAGATTTATACACTTTCTATAGAAAACTTAGTATAATCCATTCAAGTCTTTTTTGGTCTTTCGACTTATTGATTACGTTTCAAGTTTTTCAGATTTTTTTTAGATTCTGGATTTTGTATATAATTGTGAATAGTACTACTAGGCTTATAAAAAATTTTCAAATTTTTGCGAGGGGCGATAGAAAATTAATTAAGTATTTCTTCTTTGGCCTGCTTTTTGAAAAGTTTCAAGTAACATTCGATGGATTAAAGTAAATTTAATTAAAAGTATATATGTAGAGCAGGGCGAGGCACAAAGATCCAATTTGATTTTGAGAAAATATAAACTATATTGTGAAAAACATAACAATTATATCACAACAAATAACACATATCAAACGAACAATTATTATGTGACTACGTTCAGTAAACTGCCTTCTACTTCATCATTGTAGAAATGTGCTTTTTTGATGTATTTCACAAATTTGTTATCTAGAACTTTTTCCCGGGGTAATTTGAAACGTGCAGGTGGCAAAAAGGTTCAAAGCCTTGTTAAAATTTCAAAGGTATTTTACAAAATAATTACATTTTTAACTAATACTAAAAAACTACTAACGGTAGAAAATACTTTTATTATGGATTTTCAAAGACTACCGTTTATCTCCCGATAGCAAATTCATGAGAATCGAGGTTATAGCTGGTTATACATCTTTTTTCCTCTACTTTGAAATATTGTTGTTAAACAATGCTTAACTTTACTGATTTTTGACACATCGGTGGTGGATCTTTTATTGCTTTGATACAATTTATACATTGCTTCAATTTTGGTATAAAACGATTAAGAGTGACTTGAAATGTCGAGAAAAAATAAAATTAATGAAGCGGATTTGCTTGCAAAAACGTTGACTTGTTAGTTGATATCACTATTATGTGATAACAACAAATAATTAAAGCAACTATTAATTAGTGTCAATATTCACTATCTGACCATAAAAATTATGAACTTGACTGTTTCTGCTGATTATTTCTAATCTCCCACAATTCATTCTTGACAAGTGATAGAACACAGGGATCCCATTATAAAACTGCATAGAATATTTTTCTGCTGGCAGAACTTATTCAAGGACTCGACAAAGTTATTTTCGTTCGCGTTTTGTAGTATATTTTTCTCTAGAGTTAAATACGTTTTTTTATTTCGAACAGTTTGTCAATGCTAACAACTTATTTGGCACTCTTTAACAATTGATTTATATTCAAATTTCTGCGTTTTAGAACTTTCAATGACAGACTGAAAAATTTAGAAAACAAGCAAAATGAAAGCGAAGGAGATTATTTATAAATATTTATAATAATCTTTTTTTGGACTGATTGAAATGATGTAATTTCAGGATTAATTTAATTTTAATGAATCAAAATTGGGAGAAGTTAAATATTTTGTTCATATTTTTTTGCGTTTGATTTTTTCTTTATATTTCAATTCTACCAGGAAATCAGTGCGGAGTTTTTTACATCTTGCTTGAATATACAATGTCTAAATCCAATTTCCTCTTTGCATTCTGTTAGAATATATATATATATATATATATATATATATATATCCATATATTACATCAGCTTCAAAACATCAGAACGTCCTGCGCCTGAGCAGATCTGTCAACTGATGTATGTCCTATGCGTCATCTTGCAGACATACATACATACACTTTAATTAAATAAATAATTATGGAAACATTGATAGATGCTACATATTTCATCAATAACGAAATTTAATTTAGTTCAATTCATCCGAACCAAATTTGTACCTAGCATGGCCAAAATTGTAGATATATACATAGGTCACATATGCATCCATCACATATGAAAATATGATGTGTTGGTTTATATTTTTTTGCATATATATTTACTTCTGTTCAGTCATGGAAATTTAGGAATTGAACAATATTTCCATATTTGTTCAACTAAATTGTAACGTGTTAATATCCGTATAAAAGCATGTTGAAGTATCACATAGTGAAAGTACACTTTTGTATTTTTATGCAAATCATGGCCCAGATAATTAATATTTTCACTATGTGTTCCATACCCCGTTTATAAATGAATAATTTATTCACTAAATGTAAAATAAAACACGATTGATAAGAAATTGTTAATGGTATTAATGAAATTAAACGTAATTTCTAGCCACACCATGATCTTTGAAACACTTAATTTAATACATGTATGTAACACATAAATGCATTTATTTAACAAATATTGGATTATATTAAATTATACTATTAACTATATAATTAATAGCTAATGTATCAAAGTAAAACATGAATTTTTGTATTGTACGTTTCGAGAACCATATCTGTCCCATCATTCAGCGTAAAAAAAGCGCTAATACAATTTTATTAAACACAGTTTACTTATTGTTAAAGATTTTTCAAATTATTTAAGGGTACATGACATCCTAAATTTGTTAAGATCAAAATAAAATAAAAAATAAGTGTATAATGTATTATAAGTAATACAATGTATTTCTGATATTTATAACATTTGGCTTTACTCCGGTGATTTTATTTATGACGAAAACACTTCAATTCACTTTTGCTAATAATAAACTTGCACTATGTTTATCTCTATTGATTTATGCAAAATTTCAGCATTTATGCAATATATATTTAAATGAATCACTCTGGCAAATTACATAAATACACCATATATAATATAGTAAACTCGTTCATTTTAAAATATTTTCAACACGTTAAACTCCACGTCAGTCATATGTGTCTGACGCTAAGAGAGAAAAAAAGTTTTAATATAGGACCATTAGGGTGGTCCTTAATATGGACATTTTCGGATTTTATTGCTACCAGGGGCTTAAATGCTTCCAAACTGATGAAAAAAAATTCTCTAAAAGTTTTAGCTCTTAATATTAACTTTTAGATAGTGCGCAATTCAATCAAAGCTTCGTATGGAAACAGCATGGAAAAATTTTTGAAAATTTTAAAAATGTTTTATAGGTATAACTTAGTCTGAGAAGTTCTCATTGGAGTTCTTCTTAGGCATCACTCATAAATGTTGTCATTTTAGCTCATAGGAATCTTTATGTATTTCTGATTGCTAAATAAAACTGAGTTAAAAAAAAAAAAGGTATAACTTAGTGACAAATGAATTAAAAGTGAGAATTCGAGTCATTTTTATTGAAAATTCGACGCTCTGCAAAACAGGTTTTTTTATAATTTGTTTTGTGGAACGTCGAAATTTGAATAAAACTCTTTCATATGTTTGCTAAGTTATATCTAAAAAACATTTTATTTTTTTTTTTTAATCTTTCTTGTTATTTTTATACAAAACTTAGATTGAATTGCGCACTATCTAAAAGACAATATTAAGAGCTAAAACTTATAGGGGATTTTTTTTAATAATTTGGGGGCATTTGAGCCCCT
This sequence comes from Ctenocephalides felis, assembly GCF_003426905.1. Classification (NCBI taxonomy): domain Eukaryota; kingdom Metazoa; phylum Arthropoda; class Insecta; order Siphonaptera; family Pulicidae; genus Ctenocephalides; species Ctenocephalides felis. The sequence goes on from NW_020537818.1 coordinate 16,763, forward strand.
GGGAGCATGGAAATTCGAAAATATCCATATTAAGGACCACCCTAAGGACTATGTTAGTCATGTCTGTGTTGAATACTGTTTCTCTGGGAATTTTGGCAAAAAAATATATTTGATACATTAAATTTCCTTGATGCATTTTTAACTAAATAATATAACCAAGTTACCATGGTCAAAATGTTTTCTGATATTTTTGCAATTTCTTGATATTGTGGCAATTAACGTGTTAAATACCAAAAATACCAAATTGCAAATTCCACATAGATTAGTTATATAATTCGATTCAACAAAATGATACAGAATATTTGTATGTACATATGTATATTCAAACAGAAATTTCTCAACATAGAAAAAATATATCTGAGAGAGAGAGAAATACCAGATGTGTTTTATAAACGTTCAGATAATTTGTAAAAATATATATCGGGCTTTAGTAATCGGATAAAATCAATCGACTAAGATGAGTACTAGTGTGAATATGTTGCTTTAATGTTTTATTAATAAACCAGTTAATTATCATTTAATAATAGCTACAATAAATTTCAGCTAACCAGAAATGTAGAATCGCGCCAAAACATTACTATAATGTGTCTCTTGAAATGTTATTGCTAACCTTCGTAAGATACTATTTTCAAACATACTATTGTTTTGAATGCAAACACAATATGAAATAATGAAGTTTCAGGATTTTTTTTTAAATATTGACCATAAAATAAATTATGATAAAACTGATGTGTTTTATATTCCAAGTTGCATAGGCAAAAACGACAATACTTTAGAGTACTCTAGAAAATTTATGATTATTTACCAAAATCGGGTTTTTTTTTGTTAAATTTCGGCCAAAATTAACAATACTTTAGGGTACTCTAGCAAATTTATGAATTTTACAAAAATCAGTTTTTTTATTTCAAGTATTTTTTTGGTGCCAAAAATTTTGCCTATAGTTTCATATATCACTTTTTTTCAAATCAGGAGGTTTTGTATTAGATGAAAGAACCTTTCTAAATGTATATACCAAAATATTTTGTTTATAAACGGTTATTTTATCTTATAAATAATTTATATTAATGCGTAGATTTTATAGCCTTGACCTGCAGAAAATATTAATACAAAACAAGGTCTACAAAGATTCATGTCACATTTATGCAAAATCGTCCTTGACCATCGGTCGGGTCTGTCTATTATGTCGTAATCCTTTTGAACTTTGTTTGAATATAATTTTCTTTTGCATTCACTTTTATTCATTTTGATCTTCACCAAGGTGATATAGTTTTGAAATACAGATTATGATTTTAGATTGTAGAGAGAATGTTAGCTTACCCCAAGATTATTTTTATACGAATTCTATTCTATTTTTTTTTTAATTTTATTGTTATGAAATAAATAATAAATTATTATATATTTTACAAATTACTCAACTATGATTTAGCAAAATACAAATGAATTTTAAAAAAGCCTTGATAATTTCCCGAAAGAGTATCTAAAAATTTAATGGTTCGAAAGTTCTTGAAGACAAAAATTCTACCAATGTTTTAATTTTTATGTTTAATTTGTAGTGTGATTATCATATGTATTTATGACAAAACTAATATTTTAATTATCAAAATATGATGAAACTGGTTGTAGATATTTGTTATCCGAACAGCAGCTGTTTATAGTAAAAGATTAGATATATTAATTTTGCTTGCGACGTAATATTCGGGTTATCGACATTTTTAGACAAAATGATGCATTTTGGTGTTATAAAGTATGTTAAATAGCTCTTAGTTAACTATTTATATTCCTAAAA
>NW_020537819.1:0-34971 GCF_003426905.1 Ctenocephalides felis
TCATAAAATATAACATTTTCATAAAACAAATATTGCAGCTATAAACTATTAAACTTCGTCGGTTGTGAGTGGTTTAAAAACCCTTAACTTACCTTAACTTATTTTGATCGTAAATGTTGGGCCAAAGTTTGTACAGCTGGCGCCGCGTTCCTACTTTCCACACAGTGTACAGTTTTTGTTTTTGTAGTTTATAGTTTGAATTATATAAATATTTTATAATAATTGTGATCAACGTAAACGGGCCACGCCTTTAATGCGTAATATTTGCTTCTGACCCGATTATCCTACACGGGCTGTGCCCGTAATATTTACGTTTGGCCTAGCCATCAGAAGCGGGCTGTGCTCGTCATTGTAAGTTCGTGCCTTAAGGCAAATTGCTGGAACTTCCAGTACCAGAAATTATTATTATTTTTTAAAAAGATTGACATTGTTGGAAAAATTACTTCCAAAAAATTAGATTTTTGAGAAACTATAAATTTGACAAAAAAATTACTTTTTTTTGAAAAAAATTTTTTTTAATAAAAAATGTTTTCATCATTTTGACATATCTTGGAAATTTTGAACTTTTTCCAAAGCAATCGTACTGATTTAACTGCATATAGACGAAATATCGAAGCGCGTAAGCGCCGCGTCGCCGTCAAACGGATAAACATTGGTACGTTACATACCAAATCGGCACTCCACATACTACAGTCCACCGCTCTACCAACTGAGCTATCGAAGGGTTGAATTTGCCAAATCAATGTTTTCGTAATATGTAACAAAATATGTGATATTAAAAACATAATCCTTCGAGCCGGATTTGAACCAGCGACCTATGGATGTCGGCACTCTACATACTACAGTCCACCGCTCTACCAACTGACCTACCGAAGGGTAGCAGCTACCAAATCAATGTTTCGTAATATGTAAAAATAATGTGATATTAAAAACATAATCCTTCGAGCCGGATTTGAACCAACGACCTATGGATGTCGGCACTCTACATACTTACAGTCCACCGCTCTACCAACTGAGCTATCGAAGGGTTCAAATACGAATCAATGTTTCGTAATATGTAAAAAATATGTGATATTGAAAAAAAATTCTTCGAACCGGATTTGAACGAGCGACCTATGGATGCCGCACTCTACATACTACAGTCCACCGCTCTACCAACTGACCTACTGAAGGGTTGAAGTTGCCAAATCATGTTTCATAATCAACATAATCCTTTATTATGTTTCATAAAAACGTAATCCTTCGAGCCAGATTTTGACCAGCAACCTATGGTTGTCGCCACTCTACATACTACAGACCTCTGCTCTACCACAGCTGAGCTATCAAAGTGTTGAAGTTTGCAAATCAATGTTTCGTAATATATAAACAATTATGTTATATTAAAAACATAATCCTTCGAGCCGGATTTGAACCAGCGACCTATGGATGTCGGCACTCTACATATTACAGTCCACCGTTCTACCAACTGAGCTATAGAAGGTAGAAATTACAAATCAATGTTTCGTAATATTTAAAAAATTATGTGATATTAAAACACAAATCCCACGAGCCGGTTTTGAACCAGCGACCTATGGATGTCGGCGCTCTACATATTACAGTCCTCCACTCTACCAACTGAGCTATCGAAGTGTTGAAGTTTGCAAATCAATGTTTCGTAATATGTGATATTGAAAACAAAATTCTTCGAACCGAATTTGAAACGAGCGACCTATGGATGTCGGCACTCTACATACTACAGTCTACCGCTCTAACAACTGACCTATTGAAGGGTTGAAGTTGCCAAATCAATGTTTCATAATCAACATAATCCTTTATTATGTTTCATGAAAACATAATCCTTCGAGACGATTTGAACCAACCCTATGGTTGTCGCCACTCTGCATACTACAGACCTCTGCTCTACCAACTGAGCTATCGAAGTGTTGAAGTTTGCAAATAAATATTTCGTAATATGTTAAAAATTATGTGATATTGAAAACAAAATCCTTCGAACCGGATTTGAACCACGACCTATGGATTTCGGCACTCTACATACTACAGTCCACCGCACTACCAACTGAGCTACCGAAGGGTAATATGTAAAAAATTATGTGATATTAAAAACATAATCTTTGATAATTTTATTGGCATATGTCTAATGATCATTTTTGACCGCCAAATAATTTTTTTTTTTTTTTTTTTCTCCGTATCTTCGAAACCGCTACACATGCCTTACCAAAAAGTTCATCAATTCTTCATTACGTCAATACAAGTAAATGTTTTTTAAATCATTAATACCGGTATTATCAATGAAACTTTTACTAGGCATTATTTTAGTTACTGCAGTTGTGTTAAATTGACATATTAACCTTATTATTTTTCTAAAATAAGAACATATTAATTAATATATCACATAGAGAATATGAGTATTTATATATATTTATATATAATTATGTATTAACTTCTATGTTAACACTTTACATATAATCGGCTCGTATGAAATTATATATTCAAGGAAAGAAACAAATTCAGTTAATAACTTATATTTTGTTTATTGAAATATGTTTTTAAAAATATAAACAATCAATTGTTTCATCTTCAAACGAGAACCAATTTTAGTACAAATATAACAAGCCAAAAAATCCTTTTCTCATTCTACACTTGTCGGCACAAATTGTCATAAAGAAGTATTACGAGTAAATTATTTAGTCGATATAATCAGTATTTAGTATAGTGTATTTAGTTTGATTAACAAATCATAATTAGATATTAACACTTCACAAAGACTTATAAAACATTATTGTATTTGCTGATAAAATAATTCCAAATGAACAGATTTCTAAGAATCTGCAACTTTCGCATAATAAAGAGGTCAAATATTTGCCGCAGGAATTTGTTTTGTGCACCTTGTATTATGAAAATTGCTCTTTTTAGCAGTACCCCCCAAGTTTGATTCCGTAGGTCCATATATGATAATAAAGAAAATATCTGATATTAAAAATACAATCCTTCGAGCATGGATGTCGGCACTCTACATAATGCAATCCACGGCTCTTCCACTGAGCTATCAAACTGCTGCTTGCCAAGCAGAAGCAAACTCGAATAATGTTTTGCAGTTGGTAATAAATTATGTGATGCAATCATTCGAGCAGAATTTGAACCAGCGATATATAGATGTCGGCACCTTACTTAAACACTGTAGAGTGCCGACTGTAGAATCTACAGTCTACCGTTCTAACCAACTGAATTATCAAAGTATCGCAGTAAATTTAATGTGAAATGATTTTAAAATAAATATTTATATACAAGTATAAAGAACAACACTTCCTAAATTTGATGAAAAATTTCGATTTTATGTGCAAATGAACGATTATTATTTTTATTTGTAAAATAAGCAATCAGTTCATTGTATTGAAGTTTACGACATTTGCAATTTCCATTATAGAAAGCGTTTTAAAAACATATATATGGAGTTTAAAAAAAATATTATTTAAATAATTAACTTACTCATTTCATGTCTTTTCAACAACCTGAAACAAATCAATATATTCTAATTAATTCTTCGTGTTACGCACATGCATATTCCTGTCATTGAATAAGTGGTTAAGTCAGTTTTCACTATATTTTTCAAAGCTTTTTCGCGTAATATCGAGTATTAGAAATTAATGATTTAAATTTTATATAAAGTGCTTCATTAACTTTTACTCCTACCAGAAGTTTATCAATTTAAAAATCATTCAGAGAATAGTTAATACCGCGATTTAGAACATTTTTGCCGAAATTCGACTTAACCACTTATTCACTAGAATGGCAAATTTTATTAAGAGGGTTTTCATTAAATATACGTATATATATATATATTATATATAATATATATATATAATATTTATCCCCTGCTCTGGCAATCTGACATCGGACAGCGTGATGTCCATTTCACTTGAACATATAGATAAAAAAAATGTTACCAATTGAAAATTAGCTCATCTCAGACACTACGGTGTGAAATGGAAATGAAAAAAACTCCAACTTCTTCCCTGAATCAAGTTGGAGTTTAACTCAGCTGACGGACCTGCTTCGATATTAAAAATCATAATCCTCCGAGCCGGATTTGAATCAGCGACCTATGGATTTTGGCACTCTACATACTACAGTTTAAATGTGATATTAAAAATATAAACCTACGAGCCGGATTTGAACCAGCGACCTACGGATGTCGGCACTCTACCCGGATTTGAACCATCGACCTATGGATGTCAGCACTCTACACACTACAGTCCTCCGCTCTACCAACTGAGCTACAGAAGTGTTGAAATCTGCAAATCAATGTTTCGTAATATGTAAAAATTATGTGATATTAAAAACATAATTCTTCGAGCCGGATTTGAGCCAGCGACCTATGGATGTCGGCACTATACATACTACAGTCCTCCGGTCTACCAACTGAGCTATCGAAGTGTTGAAATTTGCAAATAAATGTTTCGTAATATGTAAAAAATTATGTGATATTGAAAACAAAATCCTTCGAGCCGGATTTGAACCAGCGACCTATGGATGTCGGCACTCTAAATACTACAGTCCACACCCCACCAACTGAGCTATCGAAGGGTGAAATTACCAAATCAATGTTTCGTAATATTTAAAAAATTATGTGATATTAAAAATACAATCCAACGAGCCGGTTTTGAACCAGCGACTTATGGATGTCAGCCTCACACACTGTACAGTTCACCGCTTTACCAACTGAGCTATCGAATGGTTTAATGCACACGCAGAAGAAAATGTTTTGTACTCTGTAAAAAATTATATGATATTAAAAATAAAATCCTTCGAGCCGAATTTGAACCACCAACCTATGGATGTCGGCACTCTACATACTACAGTCCACCGCTCTACCAACTGACCTATTGAAGGGTTGAAATTACCAAATCAATGTTTCATAATCAACATAATCCTTCATTATGTTTCATAAAAACATAACCCTTCGAGCCAGATTTGAACCAGCGACCTATGGATGTCGCCACTCTACATACTATAGACCTCCGCTCTACCAACTGAGCTATCGAAGTGTTGAAGGTTGCAAATAATGTTACGTAATATGTATGTTTAAATTATGTGATATTGAAAACAAAATCCTTCGAACCGGATTTGAACCAATGACCTATGGATGTCGGCGCTCTAAATACTACAGTCCTCCGCTCTACCAACTGAGCTACAGAAATGTTGAATTCTGCAAATCAATGCTTCGTAATATGTAAAATATTATGTGATATTAAAAATCATGATCCTTCGAGCCCGATTTGAACCAGCGACCTATGGAATGTCGGCACTCTGCATACTACAGTCCACCGATCTACCAACTGAGCTATCGAAGGGCTGAAATTACCAAATCAATGTTTCGTAGTATGTAAAAAAATTATGTGATATTAAAAACATAATCCTCCGAGCCCGATTTGAACCAGCGACCTATGGATGTCGGCACTCTACATACTACAGTCCACCACCTCACCAACTGAGCTATCAAAGGGTAGAAATTAGCAAATCAATGTTTCGTAATCTGTGAAAAATTATGTGATATTAAAAATATAATCCTTCGAGCCGGATTTGAACCAGCGACCTATGGATGTCGGCAATTTACATACTACAGTCCACCGCTCTACCAACTGAGCTATCGAAGGGTAGAAATTACCAAATCAATGTTTCGTTGAACCAGCGACCTATGGATGTCGGCACTCTAGATACCACAGTCCACCACTCTACCAACTGAGCTATCGAAGGGTGGAAATCAGCAAATCAATGTTTCGTAATATGTGAAAAATTATGTTATATTAAAAATATAATCCTTCGACCGGATTTGAACCAGCGACCTATGGATGTCGGCAATCTACATACTACAGTCCACCGCTCTACCAACTGAGCTATCGAAGGGTAGAAATTACCAAATCAATGTTTCGTAATATGTAAAAAATTATGTGATATTAAAAACATAATCCTTCGAGCCGGATTTGAACCAGCGACCTATGGATGTCGGCACTGTACATACTACAGTCCACCGCTCTACCAACTGAGCTATCGAAGGGTTGAATTACCAAATCAATGTTTCGTTGAACCAGCGACCTATGGATGTCGGCACTCTAGATACTACAGTCCACCACTCTACCAACTGAGCTATCGAAGGGTGGAAATCAGCAAATCAATGTTTCGTAATTTGTGAAAAATTATGTGATATTAAAAATATAATCCTTCGAGCCGGATTTGAACCAGCGACCTATGGATGTCGGCAATCTACATACTACAGTCCACCGCTCTACCAACTGAGCTATCGAAGGGTAGAAATTACCAAATCAATGTTTCGTAATATGTAAAAAATTATGTGATATTAAAAACATAATCCTTCGAGCCGGATTTGAACCAGCGACCTATGGATGTCGGCAATTTACATACTACAGTCCACCGCTCTACCAACTGAGCTATCGAAGGGTTGAATTAACCAAATCAATGTTTCGTTGAACCAGCAACCTATGGATGTCGGCACTCTAGATACTACAGTCCACCACTCTACCAACTGAGCTATCGAAGGGTGGAAATCAGCAAATCAATGTTTCGTAATTTGTGAAAAATTATGTGATATTAAAAATATAATCCTTCGAGCCGGATTTGAACCAGCGACCTATGGATGTCGGCAATCTACATACTACAGTCCACCGCTCTACCAACTGAGCTATCGAAGGGTAGAAATTACCAAATCAATGTTTCGTAATATGTAAAAAATTATGTGATATTAAAAACATAATCCTTCGAGCCGGATTTGAACCAGCGACCTATGGATGTCGGCAATTTACATACTACAGTCCACCGCTCTACCAACTGAGCTATCGAAAGGTAGAAATTACAAAATCAATGTTTCGTAATATGTAAAAAATTATGTGATATTAAAAACATAATCCTTCGAGCCGGATTTGAACCAGCGACCTATGGGTGTCGGCACTGTACATACTACAGTCCACCGCTCTACCAACTGAGCTATCGAAGGGTTGAATTTACCAAATCAATGTTTCGTTGAACCAGCGACCTATGGATGTCGGCACTCTAGATACTACAGTCCACCACTCTACCAACTCCGTAATATGTAAAAAATTATGTGATATTAAAAACATAATCCTTCGAGCCGGATTTGAACCAGCGACCTATGGATGTCGGCACTCTACATACTACAGTCCACCGCTCTACCAACTGAGCTATCGAAGGGTGGAAATCAGCAAATCAATGTTTCGTAATTTGTGAAAAATTATGTGATATAAAAACATCCTCCGAGCCGGATTTGAATCAGCGACCTATGGATGTCGGCAATTTACATACTACAGTCCACCGCTCTACCAACTGAGCTATCAAAGGGTAGAAATTACCAAATCAATGTTTCGTAATATGTAAAAAATTATGTGATATCAAAAACATAATCCTTCGAGCCGGATTTGAACCAGCGACCTATGGATGTCGGCAATTTACATACTACAGTCCACCGCTCTACCAACTGAGCTATCGAAGGGTAGAAATTACAAAATCAATGTTTCGTAATACGTAAAAAATTATGTGATATTAAAAACATAATCCTTCGAGCCGGATTCGAACCAGCGACCTATGGATGTCGGCACTCTACATACTACAGTCCACCGCTCTACCAACTGAGCTATCAAAGGGTTGATCTTACCAAATCAATGTTTCGCAATATGTAAAAAATTATGTGATATTAAAAAAAGTAGTTCTTCGAGCTCGATTTGAACCAGCGACCTACGGATGTCGGCACTCTACATACTACAGTCCACCGCTCTACCAACTGAGCTATCGAAGGTTGATATTACCAAATCAATGTTTTGTAATATATAAAAAATTATGTGATATTAAAAATATAAACCTACGAGCCGGATTTGAACCAGCGACCTATGGATTTCGGCACTCTACATACTACAGTCGACCACTCTACCAACTGAGCTATCAAACGTTTCAATTAACGAATCAATGATTCGTAATATGTAAAAAATTATGTGATATTAAATACATAATCCTTGGAGCCGGATTTGAACCAGCGACCTATGGATGTCGGCACTCTACCCGGATTTGAACCATCGACCTGTGGATGTCAGCACTCTACATACTACAGTCCTCCGCTCCACCAACTGAGCTACAGAAGTGTTGAAATCTGCAAATCAATGTTTCGTAATATGTAAAAAATTATGTGATATTAAAAACATAATCCTTCGAGCCGAATTTGAACCAGCGACTTATGGATGTCGGCATTCAACATACTACAGTCCACCGCTCCACCAACTGAGCTATCGAAGGGTTGAAATTAGCAAATCAATGTTTCGTAATATGTAAAAAATTATGTGATATTAGAAACAAAATCCTTCGAGTCAGATTTGAACCAGCGACCTATGGATGTCGGCAATCTACATACTAAAGTCCACCGCTCTACTAACTGACCTATCGAAGGGATGAAGTTACCAAATCAATGTTTCGTAATATTTAAAAAATTATGTGATATTAAAAATACAATCTGCGAGCCGGTTTTGAACCAGCGACTTATGGATGTCAGCCTCACACACTGTACAGTTCACCGCTTTACCAACTGAGCTATCGAATGGTTTAATGCACACGCAGAAGAAAATGTTTTGTACTCTGTAAAAAATTATGTGATATTAAAAATAAAATCCTTCGAGCCGAATTTGAACCACCAACCTATGGATGTCGGCACTCTACATACTACAGTCCACCGCTCTACAAACTGAGCTATCGAAGGGCAGAAATTACCAAATCAATGTTTCGTTGAACCAGCGACCTATGGATGTCGGCACTCTAGATACTACAGTCCACCACTCTACCAACTGAGCTATCGAAGGGTGGAAATCAGCAAATCAATGTTTCGTAATTTGTGAAAAATTATGTGATATTAAAAATATAATCCTTCGAGCCGGATTTGAACCAGCGACCTATGGATGTCGGCAATCTACATACTACAGTCCACCGCTCTACCAACTGAGTTATCGAAGGGTAGAAATTACCAAATCAATGTTTCGTAATATGTAAAAAATTATGTGATATTAAAAACATAATCCTTCGAGCCGGATTTGAACCAGCGACCTATGGATGTCGGCAATTTACATACTACAGTCCACCGCTCTACCAACTGAGCTATCGAAGGGTAGAAATTACAAAATCAATGTTTCGTAATATGTAAAAAATTATGTGATATTAAAAACATAATCCTTCGAGCCGGATTTGAACCAGCGACCTATGGATGTCGGCACTCTACATACTACAGTCCACCGCTCTACCAACTGAGCTATCGAAGGGTTGATCTTACCAAATCAATGTTTCGTAATGTGTAAAAAATTATGTGATATTAAAAACACAATCCTTCGAGGCGGATTTGAACCATAACCTATGAAAGACGGCACTCAGTCCTCCGCTCTACCAACTGAGCTATCGAAGGGTTGATATTACGAAATCAATGGTAATGTTTCGTAATATGTAAAAAATTGTGTAATATTAAAAACAATCCTTCGAGCCCGATTTGAACCAGCGACCTATGGATTTCGGCACTCTACATACTACAGTCGACCACTCTACCAACTGAGCTATCGAACGTTTCGTAACATGCAAAATATTATGTAATGTTGAAGAATTCAATCCTTCGCGCGGATTTGAAACAGCGACCTATGGATGTCGGCACTCTACATATTACAGTCCACCGTTCTACCAACTGAGCTATAAAAGGGTTGGAATTACCAAATCAATGTTTCGTAATATGTAGAGAATTATGTGATATTAAAAACATAATTCTTCGAGCCGGATTTGAGCCAGCGACCTATGGATGTCGGCACTCTATATACTACAGTCCTCCGGTCTACCAACTGAGCTATCGAAGTGTTGAAAATTGCAAATAAATGTTTCGTAATATGTAAAAAATTATGTGATATTGAAAACAAAATCCGTCGAACCGGATTTGAACCAACGACCTATGGATGTCGGCACTCTACATACAACAGTCCACCGCTCTACCAACTGAGCTATCGAAGGGTTGAAATTGGGAAATCAATGTTACGTAATATATAAAAAATTATGTGATATTAAAAACATAATTCTTCGACCCCGATTTGAACCAACGAGCTATGAATGTCGGCACTCTACATACTACAGTCCTCCGCTCTACCAACTGAGCTACCGAAGTGTTGAAGTTTGCAAATCAATGTTTCGTAATATGTAAAAAATTATGTGATATTAAAATCTTAACCCTTCGAGCCGGATTTGAACCAGCGACCTATGGATGTCGGCACTCTACATACTACAGTCCACCGCTCTACCAACTGACCTAACTAAGGCTTGAACCTCCCAAATCAATGTTTCGTAATATGTAAAAAATTATGTGATATTAAAAACAAAATCCTTCGAGCCGGACTTGAACTAGCGACCTATGGATGTCGGCACTCTACATACCACAGTCCACCGCTCTACCAACTGACCTATTGAAGGGTTGAAATTACCAAATCAATGTTTCATAATCAACATAATCCTTCATTATGTTTCATAAAAACATAATCCTCCGAGCCCGATTTGAACCAGCGACCTATGGATGTCGGCACTCTACATACTGCAGTCCACCAAACTACCAACTGAGCTATCGAAGGGTAGAAATTACCAAATCAATGTTTCGTAATATTTAAAAAATTATGTGATATTAAAAATACAATCCTACGAGCCGGTTTTGAACCAGCGACTTATGGATGTCAGCCTCACACACTGTACAGTTCACCGCTTTACCAACTGAGCTATCGAATGGTTTAATACACACGCAGAAGAAAATGTTTTGTACTCTGTAAAAAATTATGTGATATTAAAAATAAAATCCTTCGAGCCGAATTTGAACCACCAACCTATGGATGTCGGCACTCTACATACTACAGTCCACCGCTCTACCAACTGACCTATTGAAGGGTTGAAATTACCAAATCAATGTTTCATAATCAACATAATCCTTCATTATGTTTCATAAAAACATAATCCTTCGAGCCAGATTTGAACCAGCGACCTATGGATGTCGCCACTCTACATACTACAGACCTCCGCTCTACCAACTGAGCTATCGAAGTGTTGAAGGTTGCAAATAAATGTTTCGTAATATGTATGTTTAAAATTATGTGATATTGAAAACAAAATCCTTCGAACCGGATTTGAACCAGCGACCTATGGATGTCGGCACTCTACATACTACAGTCAACCGCTCTACCAACTGAGCTATCGAAGGGTTGAATACCATACCAATGTTTCGTAATATTAAAAAATTATGTGATATTAAAAACAAAATCCTTCGACCCAGATATGAACCAGCGACCTATGAATGTCGGCACTCCACATACTACAGTCCTCCGCTCTACCAATTGAGCTATCGAACGTTTCTTAACATGTAAAATATTATGTAATGTTGAAGAATTCAATCCTTCGCGCGGATTTGAACCAGGATTAAATTCACCAACAGTATAAATTTAGAGATGGGTTATAAAAAAATTTGGCAGACTGTGAGAAAGTTTAATAAAAAAGTGGAGAGTCCAAATCAAGAGGCATCAATAAACAACGAATTTGGAGATGAACTATTAGAGTATATGACTCCCGAAATTGTAGTTAACAAAACAAGAGAAACAAATCCTAGAAGTCAGATAGATAGTTTGGTTACTCCAATATGCTTAGAAGAAATAAAAACAATTGAAATAAAAAAATGGATATAACACCAGGAAAAGACCAAATACACTACGAAATGCTATTTAAAATGAATGACACATGGAAAGAATACTTAGTGAAAATATTTAATGACTTTATCGAACGAGCCTATATACCGAGAAGCCTGAAAGAGAGTATAATTGTGCCAATTCTAAAAAAAGGACGGGACACAAGACTAGTAAGCTCATATAGACCCATATGTTTAGAATCTAATATATTAAAACTCTTTGAAAGAATTATGAAAAACAGACTAGAATGGTACCTTGAAAAAAATAATATGATACCTAATTTTCAATTTGGATTCAGAAAAGGAAAAGGAATAAGGGATTATCACAGTGTATTATTCAGTAAAATTCAAATAACGCACACCCAAAACGGATATATGATGTTATTATTAATAGACATCAAAAAAGCCTATGATAACGTGAACCATGACATAATGGAAACTAAAATGAGAGAAATGAACATCAAACCTAAATTCGTGTCATTAATAATGGAGTTATTAAGAAACAGAGAGACTTTTGTCAGATATAACGGGCGTCTATACGGGCCCAGACTAGCCAACATAGAGCTCCCGCAAGGATCAGGATTAAGCCCCATATTCTTCAACCTATATACATATGACCTAAAGGAAGTGGTGAAAGAACCTGTGTGTGCACTGCAATATGCGGACGACATAGCCCTCTATGTAATAGATAAAGATTGGGAGAAATGCAAGGAATACATGAGCAACAGTGTATTACAGTTGGAAGAATGGCTAAAATACAATGGATTGGAATTGGCACACGAAAAATGGGTAGTGATGCAATTTAGTAGGCATAGGAAGTATGATCATATTGGAGACATTCAGCTGGGCAAACACAAGTTTCCAGTTATGGATGAACATAAAATTCTTGGAATAACATATGACAAAAAAATCAAATTTAAGAGCCAGATATTAAACATATGCAGAAAATGTGAGAAGGGGATAAATATATTGAAGACAATTTGCAATATGAAATGGGGAGCGCATCCGGCAATTTGTCTAAACATATATAAAGCATTGATAAGGTGTCATCTAGATACCATTAGCTTTATGAGTAAAAATCTCACCAAACGAGATATAGACAAATTGAATAAAATTCAATACTCAGCCATACGAATTTCATTAGGTGCGCTGAAATCCTCTCCAATAAATACACTATTAGCAGAGTCCGGAGAATTACCTCTAGAATCAAGGTGGGAAATAATATCAAAAAGATATTTAATATCGAAGGTAAGCAGAAACGACGAAATAGTGTTACAAACATTGAATAATGTAAAGGATTTATGTGAGGGAACTACATATTGGAGCAGAAAAGAAAACCCGATCTTAGTGAGTAGCTACCTATGGATAAATAAATATAAACAGTTAATAGCGCAAGATCTAGATTGCCAATTCCGCTATCCTTTGGAATATAAGTGGGTAAACCAAAACAACATAATAATAGATAAAACTACTGACAATCCTTTGATACAAAGAGAAAATATGAACTTTATATTCAAACAGGAAATAAATAAAACACATCCAAATTACACACTTATTTTCACGGATGGATCAAAGAAAGAATGTGCTGGTTGTGCCGTGTATGTACCCCGACTCAATATAGAACAGAAATATAAATTGCCCAAAAGTGCTTCTAGTTTCACTGCCGAGATGACGGCCATCAAAATAGCAATAAATATAATAGAAGAAGAAAAAATTACAAAGAGTGTTATTCTATCTGACTGTAAATCAGCTCTAGAAGCTATAAAAAGAACTTTAGAAAAAGCTAATAAAATAGTATATGAAATAATAGATAAAACTATGAGTCTAAGAAGGAAAGGATTTGACCTAAAATTCATGTGGATAAAGGGACATGCGGGAATAACCGAAAATGAAAAGGCGGACGAGCTGGCCAAAGAGGGATGTTATTTGGGAACCGAAATAAGCAGCCTTCTATCAGCAGATATCAACAAAATAGTCATGAAAGAACAAAGAGAAAAATGGCAAAGTATATTTGACAACATTAGTCAAAGAAAAGGGAAAATATATCGGGAAATAAATTCAGATATGCATTCGAAACCGTGGTTTCAAAAGATAACAGAAAACTGTATGCACATCACTACCGTCATAAGAATGCGAATTGGACACACAAAAAATAGATCATTTCGACTACGAGATGGAATATCGAGGTTCGAAGAGTGCGACTGCGAAGAGGGAGGGCCTGAAAATACGGATCACATTGTTTTTCGATGCAAGAAATATACAACACAAAGAAAAGCGTTTTACCAACGCCTAGAACAAAAAAATATAGTTTTTACAACGAATACGACAATAATATTAGCTATGAAAAACATGAGTATATATAAAGATGTAACCAAATATTTATTTGAGTGCCAAAAATATTTATAGACAACTAAGTTAAGTTATCAATTTAATTAAGCTAGTTATTTAATCTAATTAAAATAATTGAAATTAGAATTTATTATTATTTTAATCACTATTGAAAATGTAAGAACAGATTAAGTTAGTTATTCTATTAGTTAGTTATAAGGGATGACTGTATATTATTAAATAGATGTCAATAAAATCATAAAAAAAAACTGACCTATCGAAAGGTAGAAATTACCAAATCAATGTTTCGTAATATGTAAAAAATTATGTGATATTAAAAACATAATCCTTCGAGCCGGGTTTGAACCACTCTACATACTACAGTCCACCGCTCTACCAACTGAGCTATCGAAGGGTTCAAATTACGAAATCAATGTTTCGTAAGATGTAAAAAATTATGTGATATTAAAAACAAAATCCTTCGACCCGGATTTGAACCAGCGACCGATGGATGTCGGCACTCTACATACTACAGTCCACCGCTTTATCAACTTAGCTATCGAAGGGTTGAAATTACCAAATCAATGTTTCGTAATATATAAAAAATTATGTGATATTAAAAATATAAACCTACGAGCCGGATTTGAACCAGCGACCTATGGATGTCGGCACTCTACATATTACAGACCACCGCTCTATGTGATATTAAAAACATAATCCTTCGAGCCGGGTTTGAACCACTCTACATACTACAGTCCACCGCTCTACCAACTGAGCTATCGAAGGGTTCAAATTACGAAATCAATGTTTCGTAAGATGTAAAAAATTATGTGATATTAAAAACAAAATCCTTCGACCCGGATTTGAACCAGCGACCGATGGATGTCGGCACTCTACATATTACAGTCCACCGTTCTACCAACTGAGCTATAGAAGGGTTGCAATTACCAAATCAATGTTTCGTAATATGTAGAAAATTATGTGATATTAAAAACATAATCCTTCGAGCCGGATTTGAACCAGCGACCTATGGATGTCGGCACTCTACATATTACAGACCACCGCTCTACCAACTGAGCTATCGAAGGGCTGAAACTAGCAAATCAATGTTTCGTAATATGTAAAAAATTATGTGATATTAAAAACATAATCCAGCGAGCCGGATTTGAACCAGCGACCTATGGATGTCGGCACTTTACATACTACAGTCCACCGCTCTACCAACTGAGCTATCGAAGGGTTGAAAGTACGAAATCAATGTTTCGTAATATGTAAAAAATTATGTTATATTAAAAATATAAACCTACGAGCCGGATTTGAACCAGCGACCTATGGATTTCGGCACTCTACATACTACAGTCGACCACTCTACCAGCTGATCTATCGAACGATTCGTAACATGTAAAATATTATGTAATGTTGAAGAATTCAATCCTTGGCGCGGATTTGAACCAGCGACCTATGGATGTCGGCACTCTACATATTACAGTCCACCGTTCTACCAACTGAGCTATAGAAGGGTAGAAATTACAAAATCAATGTTTCGTAATATTTAAAAAGATTATGTGATATTAAAAACACAATCCCACGAGCCGGTTTTGAACCAGCGACCTATGGATGTCGGCGCTCTACATACTACAGTCCTCCACTCTACCAACTGAGCTATCGAAGTGTTGAAGTTTGCAAATCAATGTTTCGTAATATATAAAAAAATATGTGATATGTGATTTGAACGAGCGACCTATGGATGCCGGCACTCTACATACTACAGTCCACCGCTCTACCAACTGACCTAACGAAGGCTTGAACTTACCAAATCAATGTTTCGTAATATGTAAAAAATTATGTGATATTAAAAACATAATCCTTCGAGCACGATTTGAACCAGCGACCTATGGATGTCGGCACTCTACATACTACAATCGACCACACCACCAGCTGAGCTATCGAAGGGTTGAACTTACCAAATCAATGTTTCGCAATATTTTAAAAAATTATGTGATATTAAAAACAAAATCCTTCGAGCCGGATTTGAACCAGCGTAATATGGATGTCGGCACTCGACATACTACAGTCCACCGCTCTACCAACTGACCTAACGAAGGCTTGAACTTACCAAATCAATGTTTCGTAATATGTAAAAAATTATGTGATATTAAAAACATAATTCTTCGAGCCGGATTTGAACCAGCGACCTATGGATGTCGACACTCTACATACTACAGTCCACCGCTCTACCAACTGACCTAACGAAGGCTTGAACTTACCAAATCAATGTTTCGTAATATGTAAAAAATTATGTGATATTAAAAATATAAACCTACGAGCCGGATTTGAACCAGCGATCTATGGATTTCGGCACTCTACATACTACAATCGACCACTCTACCAACTGAGGTATCGAACGTTTCTTAACATGTAAATTATTATGTATTGTTGAAGAATTCAATCCTTCGCGCGGATTTGAACCAGCGACCTATGGATGTCGGCACTCTACTTATTACAGTCCACCGATCTACCAACTGAGCTATAGAGAAATCAATGTTTCGTAATATATAGAAAATTATGTGATAATAAAAACATAATCCTTCGAGCCGGATTTGAACCAGCGACCTATGGATGTCGGCACTCTACATACTACAGTCCACCGCTCTACCAACTGAGCTATCGAAGGGTTGAATTTACCAAATCAATGTTTCGTAATATGTAAAAAATTATGTGATATTAAAACATATTACTTCGAGCCGGATTTGAACCAGAGACCGATGGATGTCGGCACTCTACATACTACAGTCCACCGCTCTATGAACTTAGCTATCGAAGGGTTGAAATTGCCAAATCAATGTTTCGTAATATGTAAACAATTATGTGATATTAAAAACATAATTCTCCGACATAATGAATGTCGGCACTCTACATACTACAGTCCTCCGCTCTACCAACTGAGCTACCGAAGTGCTGAAGTTTGCAAATCAATGTTTCGTAATATCTAAAAAACTATGTGATATTAAAAACGCAATCCCTCGAGCCGGATTTGAACCAGCGACCTATGGATGTTGGCACTATACATACTACAATCGACCACACTACCAGCTGAGCTATCGAAGGGTTGAACTTACCAAATCAATGTTTCGCAATATGTAAAAAATTATGTGTTATTAAAAACAAAATTCTTCGAGCCGGATTTGAACCAGCGACCTATGGATGTCTGCACTCTACATACTACAGTCTACCGCTCTACCAACTGAGCTATAGAAGGGTTGAAATTAGCAAATCAATCTTTCGTAATATGTAAAAAATTATGTGATATTAAAAACATAATTCTTCGACCCCGATTTGAACCAGCGACCACCGCTCTACCAACTGAGGTATCGAAGGGTTGAAATCGGCAAATCAATGTTTCGTAATATGTAAAAAATTATGTGATATTAAAAACATAATCCTTCGAGCCGAATTTGAATCAGCAATCTATGGATGTCGGCACTCTACATACTACAGTCCACCGCTCTACCAACTGACCTATTGAAGGGTTGAAGTTGCCAAATCAATGTTTCATAATCAACATAATCCTTTATTATGTTTCATAAAAACATAATCCTTCGAGCCGGAGTTGAACCAGCAACCTATGGATGTCGCCACTCTACATACTACAGACCTCTACTCTACGAACTGAGCTATCAAAGTATTGAAGTTTGCAAATAAATGTTTCGTAATAAATTTGGTAAAAATTATGTGATATTGAAAACAAAATCCTTAGAACCGGATTTGAACCAACGACCTATGGATGCCGGCACTCTACATACTACAGTCCACCGCTCTACCAACAGAGCTATCGAAGGGCGATTTACAGCAAAAAAATCTGTTCACGCACACGCACAAACACATACACACATACGCACATACGCACATACGCACATACACACAAACACAAACATACCTTTTCCAAATTTGGTCTCATTCGATTCAGAATGGCTTAAAAGAAGAGAAGAGAAAACTTAAAATTAGCGAATCGGATTTTTTTATGAAAACATAAACTTCTCCTTGGGGAAGTTAATGATTCATTCGTGTACCGGGCCATGCTCAATGGCGCAATATTTGCTTCTGGCCCGATTATCGTACGCGGGCTATGCCCGTAATATTTACGTTTTTCCTAGCCATTGTACGCGGGCTAGGTGAAGGTATTAAATTCTAAAATTTTGTGGCGGGCCGCGCTTATAAATAATTTACCATACTTGATATATACCAATAAATATTATAATAATAATATGCAAATAAATCTTAAAAAAATACATTCTAATTAATTTAATAATGCGAGAAAGTTGATACAAATAGGCAAAATTCTATTTGAGAAATGCTTGGCAGGCTGCAGAAAAATAATTAATTACATATACACCATGCCCACTCATTATCAGAGGACACAGCAAACAAATAATCCAGAAATATAGAATAATAATTATAACATACAGATTATTATGTAATTATACATAATAGAACAAAAACTCATACCAAATTTTATTCTTATAAAATGTTTATCGCAATAATTGTAATAACTGATATTTTTAACTTTTCGAAAAAATCTCGGCATCGTATTATAATTTGTTAAGATATTTTATTGGCTTTTACTGAAAGGGCGAAATTACCTTGCAGTTAATAAAATAGCGTTGCATCCGAAATCTTGCTTATATTTCATTTACACACAAATATATAAAGATATATATATATATATATATATATATATATATATATATATATATATATACTACTACTACTATTCATTGTCAGTCGACAAAACACACAAATTATTAAGACACGAACACAAAAATATAATTAAGGAAAATAATACTTGACATCAACCGCCATGAAGGTTAGATTGTTACTGAGTCACAATTGCATATTTACTTTCGTATTGCGCCCTCTATGATTCTGATCCCAAAACTATTCCGATTAGATAACAATTATTGAATTTTAATATCATCTGGTAACAATTCACGCTGTTTCGACCCTATAAATTGGGTCCAAAAACCGAAGTCAAACCATTCAGTGTTTGGAGCTCGTGGGAACAGTTCAATGGTAAGTTTTATATTTTCATATTGTATAATAATTTTATATGTTCAGTGTTAAATACGTGGCGTGGATTTTGTGTTTGGATTGATACTATTCGACTTTTTATACTCTAATTATATTACTTTTTATACTCTAATATATTTTTGCTGAGGAGTCGCCTTCGTGTTTTTTGTTGCGAAAATATTCAATTTCAGCCTCGGAATTAACATAAATAATCCAATACATATTTAGATTGTAATGTATACCTTGTCGGTTTAGAACAGATTTAGTAGTCAACATACAATTTTTTTTATAAATCCTATGTTTGAAATACTTTTCTTTTTAAATTTTTTTGACCGCGAATAGCGAAAACGCAAATAAAAGAAGCGCGACTTCTACTGTATTTACAATTGACGTATTTATCTTAGTTTATTATTTTATTTATTTGTTTATTTTCTATTTGTTTAACTTGTTTCAGATTTCCTGTGGTGTTTTGCACCATAGCTGGGGGATTCATTGTGCCTTTTTTACATTTTATTATTATATTTACAATTTTTAATTAAAAATCTATTTTTATCATTATGACTTAGTTACTTACTTGCGTTCAACCGTTTTTCTGTTTTGTTCGTGCGTGCGGAAAATTGAATTCGAAACAATTTGAAACAGTTGATCATTTATAGTTTTTTTTAATCGTTTAAAACGATTTTTAAAGCCGAGTTTTCGCGTTTTTAAAACCTGTCGCCCTCCCCCCTCGGCAGGTCGGAGTAGTTCGCGATTAATTATTAAATTAATTTTTGTTTGTCGGTGTGTGGTTGCTTGCAAAGTTTTTCCCAGAAGCGGAGCAACGCCATACGCTTTAATTCATAAATAATACTATATGTACATATTAAAAATAATGTTTAATTTTTTTGGAATTATTTTATTAATTACGTTACGTTATATACGGATGCAAACATTTAGTTTGAAATTTTGAAATCCAGCGTGTTTCTCAAATTACTTATATTTATTTTAACGGATTTTTTCTGCTTTTATGTACTATAATTTAATCAAATTTAAAATTCTCGTCATTGCACAATGGGTCTCCCTTGACGGAGAAATGTTGAAGACGCAGTGCTTGAAAAGTGCTTGAATTTAAAAAAAAAAATATCGATCAATACCAAGACCAACTACTACAGGAGAAGCACACCCCAGGAGAACATACTTGTGATACAAAAGGAATCAACACCAAGACCAATCACTACAGGAAAAGCACACCCCAGGAGAACATACTTGTGATACAAGAGGAATCAATACCAAGACCAACTACTACAGGAGAAGCACACCACAGGAAAATATGCATGCATATATTAGAAGTTTTCTCGTATTAGTCATAATTAGTCGTTACTTAGACCATAGTTAAGTAAACATAGAGACTTAGTCTTACACTTATAAAAGTTCATATTTTTTTAATATTAACATTACCGGGGCCCCGTTTATATGCTCATCCCTTTCAGGGAAATTTGTGTTTTTTTTAAATCTCGTTTCAGGTGTAATTCCAAGATTTCCAGAAGATTGCCTCTTCAAGACCACCGAGAAGCCGCTACCAGATAAAATGTAAGAAAAAACTTTAATTATATTGTATTATTATTATTGGATCTTTATAATGGTGTATCAATATTATTGTATTATATTAGTCTTCAACTAATGTTTAGATAAGGGTCCTTTTGACGTAAAAATTTCGGTCGGATATTTTGTAATTTATTTTCAAATTAATTTAAAATAATAATCAATTTTTATTTCATAATTGTCCATCACTTTCCAAGGGCCAACCTGGACCAACAGAAGACTGCTGACGGATCAAGACCAACAGAAGAATACTGCCGGATTGGAGGTGAATATCAAGATGAATATGGAGTGTGAAAAGACTTTAGTTATATTATTCTATTATTATTAAGTAATTACTAAGTTATATTATTGATAAGCGGCGTTTTCGGTCATACGTTTTCTAAAGTTGTTCGCGAATTATTAGTTCGCATTTTCACGGTAATATCTTCAGTCATACCTTTTTTGGAGTTTTTCGCGTATTTTTGTTTGAGCTCAAAGGGCGTGGCGTTGTGGAAGAACCTTTCTTTTTTTTCGCGCTTTTTTTTACATTAATTAATTAATAATTGCAAATCACAAAATGATTTGTCCATAAGCTTCATAGGCTGGGAAACTGTGAAGTTTTTTTCCAAGTAATTGCATGGTGTATTTGGGGGGTACTTCTGTACTCTGGGGGGTACATCATGTGGATGCTTTTTTTTATAATATCACAATCACCGTTACAAAACCACAATACAATTTTCATATTAATATTTCCTACAATTTCATATTTATTCAAACTACACACTACACACCGAGAGGTTCTTTCGCTTTTAAAAATCGAAATGTTCGGGTACATTAGGTCATCTCGCGGGGTTCTTTTCGCGTTATATTCGGTACAATTCGTTTATTAGTTACTTATAATTAGTCAATAAGTTAGTTTAGGTGGATTAGGGCTGCAGAAGTCCTTGCATTTCTGTGGCGACACCACATTAAAAAAAACGCGCCTGGCAACTCTACCTCTTGGGTGGTGTGGAAAAGAGTTGCATTCTAGCTATAAGTACAATTGTCATAATTAGATATTTAGATAATTATTTTAATTATTACACATCGATGTATCACTATAGGTTACACGCATTACTGATAATTATAAACTTATATCGAATAGTCTTACAAATAAAAAAGAATGAAACAAATCTTTACTTTTAAATTTGTTACTTTCCAGTTTTTTTGTCCAAGCTTATAAGTAAACGATTTTTTAAAAGTCACTTTTAATTATTAATAATTGAAATTGTAAATTGGCTGTAAAATATAGCTACTAGTACTTTACTGCATTTTATACTCTTAAATCTTTAATTTATTAACTCATGCAAAAAAGTTGTATTCCAGTTATAACTGTAATTATCAATATTTTAATTAAACGTATATATGAATATATTACAAAATAATATCGAATTGTATAGAATATTAAAAAATACAAATTAATAATAATAATTAATTTGCTTTTTAAATTTTTACCTTGATTTTTTTTTTACAGAAATTTGTAAACAAATTTTAGTATTTTTAGAAAAAATAACTAAACATTATCATTTATTAATAATTTTGAATTGTGCGTTAAAAATATATTATTAGGTGGTTCTGCAATATGAAGAGTTGTATGGTTTTTAATAGTGTTAATATTACTTGTAAGAGAGCAGAAAGTGAACGTTAAATTATTACTTAATCAGCCTGTTTTACACACCTATTAATATAAAAATACAAATAAAAAAAACTCATTTCAAAAATAAATGCAACAATAAAAGAATACATTATAATTCATTAATAGGAGAAAGTTGACCAAAAATAAAATTTTATTTTAAAAATGCTTTACGGGACGCAGCACGTCTTTCCATCAACAGCAAGCAAAGATTTTTTGAATCATTCAAAAATCCGTGCGCCCGAAATCGTGGACGATAAATTGCATCCAAACATACATACACAAACACATACTTCAAATGTTCTGTAACTTTTGAAACGTAAATATATGCAAAAAATTTCATTTTCAATTTTTTTTGCGATTACTATAACTTGCCCTACAAGAAGTTGATAATAGAATAAAATTCAACTTAAACATTTTCTATATCTCAATTAGAAATAGGAGAATGCCAAGCATCTATTATTATAATGCTTACAGGCGTATTAAATGTGAATTCCAAAATTTCATAAAATATAACATTTTCATAAAACAAATATTGCAGGCTATAAAACTATTAAACTTCGTCGGTTGTGAGTGTTTAACCCCTTAACTTACCTTAACTTATTTTGATTCGTAAATGTTGGGCCAAAGTTGTACAGCTGGCGCCGCGTTCCTACTTTCCACACAGTGTACAGTTTTGTTTTTGTATTTTATAGTTTGAATTATATAAATATTTTATAATAATTGTGATCAACGTAACGGGCCACGCCTTTAATGCGTAATATTTGCTTCTGACCCGATTATCCTACACGGGCTGTGCCCGTAATATTTACGTTTGGCCTAGCCATCAGAAGCGGGCTGTGCTCGTCATTGTAAGTTCGTGCCTTAAGGCAAATTGCTGGAACTTCCAGTACCAGAAATTATTATTATTTTTTAAAAAGATTGACATTGTTGGAAAAAATTACTTCCAAAAAATTAGATTTTTGAGAAACTATAAATTTGACAAAAAATTACTTTTTTTTGAAAAAAATTTTTTTTTAATAAAAAATGTTTTCATTATTTTGACATATCTTGGAAATTTTGAACTTTTTTCCAAAGCAATCGTACTGATTTAACTGCATATAGACGAAATATCGAAGCGCGTAAGCGCCGCGTCGCCGTCAAACGGATAAACATTGGTACGTTACATTACCAAATCGGCACTCCACATACTACAGTCCACCGCTCTACCAACTGAGCTATCGAAGGGTTGAATTTGCCAAATCAATGTTTCGTAATATGTAAAAAAATATGTGATATTAAAAACATAATCCTTCGAGCCGGATTTGAACCAGCGACCTATGGATGTCGGCACTCTACATACTACAGTCCACCGCTCTACCAACTGACCTACCGAAGGGTAGCAGCTACCAAATCAATGTTTCGTAATATGTAAAAAATTATGTGATATTAAAAACATAATCCTTCGAGCCGGATTTGAACCAACGACCTATGGATGTCGGCACTCTACATACTACAGTCCACCGCTCTACCAACTGAGCTATCGAAGGGTTCAAATTACGAAATCAATGTTTCGTAATATGTAAAAAATATGTGATATTGAAAAAAAAATTCTTCGAACCGGATTTGAACGAGCGACCTATGGATGCCGGCACTCTACATACTACAGTCCACCGCTCTACCAACTGACCTACTGAAGGGTTGAAGTTGCCAAATCAATGTTTCATAATCAACATAATCCTTTATTATGTTTCATAAAAACGTAATCCTTCGAGCCAGATTTGAACCAGCAACCTATGGTTGTCGCCACTCTACATACTACAGACCTCTGCTCTACCAGCTGAGCTATCAAAGTGTTGAAGTTTGCAAATCAATGTTTCGTAATATATAAACAATTATGTGATATTAAAAACATAATCCTTCGAGCCGGATTTGAACCAGCGACCTATGGATGTCGGCACTCTACATATTACAGTCCACCGTTCTACCAACTGAGCTATAGAAGGGTAGAAATTACAAAATCAATGTTTCGTAATATTTAAAAAAATTATGTGATATTAAAAACACAATCCCACGAGCCGGTTTTGAACCAGCGACCTATGGATGTCGGCGCTCTACATATTACAGTCCTCCACTCTACCAACTGAGCTATCGAAGTGTTGAAGTTTGCAAATCAATGTTTCGTAATATGTGATATTGAAAACAAAATTCTTCGAACCGAATTTGAACGAGCGACCTATGGATGTCGGCACTCTACATACTACAGTCTACCGCTCTAACAACTGACCTATTGAAGGGTTGAAGTTGCCAAATCAATGTTTCATAATCAACATAATCCTTTATTATGTTTCATGAAAACATAATCCTTCGAGACGATTTGAACCAGCAACCTATGGTTGTCGCCACTCTGCATACTACAGACCTCTGCTCTACCAACTGAGCTATCGAAGTGTTGAAATTTGCAAATAAATATTTCGTAATATGTTAAAAATTATGTGATATTGAAAACAAAATCCTTCGAACCGGATTTGAACCAACGACCTATGGATTTCGGCACTCTACATACTACAGTCCACCGCACTACCAACTGAGCTACCGAAGGGTAATATGTAAAAAATTATGTGATATTAAAAACATAATCTTTGATAATTTTATTGGCATATGTCTAATGATCATTTTTGACCGCCAAATAATTTTTTTTTATTTTTTTCTCCGTATCTTCGAAACCGCTACACATGCCTTACCAAAAAGTTCATCAATTCTTCATTACGTCAATACAAGTAAAATGTTTTTTAAATCATTTAATACCGGTATTATCAATGAAACTTTTACTAGGCATTATTTTAGTTACTGCAGTTGTTATATTGACATATTAACATTATTATTTTTCTAAAATAAGAACATATTAATTAATATATCACATAGAGAATATGAGTATTTATATATATTTATATATAATTATGTATTAACTTCTATGTTAAACACTTTACATATAATCGGCTCGTATGAAATTATATATTCAAGGAAAGAAACAAATTCAGTTAATAACTTATATTTTGTTTATTGAAATATGTTTTTAAAAAATATAAACAATCAATTGTTTCATCTTCAAACGAGAACCAAATTTTAGTACAAATATAACAAGCCAAAAAATCCTTTTCTCATTCTACACTTGTCGGCACAATTGTCATAAAGAAGTATTACGAGTAAATTATTAGTCGATATGAATCAGTATTTAGTATAGTGTATTTAGTTGATTAACAAATCATAATTAGATATTAACACTTCACAAAGACTTATAAAACATTATTGTATTTGCTGATAAAATAATTCCAAATGAACAGATTTCTAAGAATCTGCAACTTTCGCATAATAAAGAGGTCAAATATTTGCCGCAGGAATTTGTTTTGTGCACCTTGTATTATGATTAAATTGCTCTTTTTAGCAGTACCCCAAAGTTGAATTCCGTAGGTCCATATATGATAATAAAGAAAATATCTGATATTAAAAATACAATCCTTCGAGCATGGATGTCGGCACTCTACATAATGCAATCCACGGCTCTTCCAACTGAGCTATCAAACTGCTGCTTGCCAAGCAGAAGCAAACTCGAAATAATGTTTTGCAGTTGGTAATAAATTATGTGATGCAATCATTCGAGCAGAATTTGAACCAGCGATATATAGATGTCGGCACCTTACATTAAACACTGTAGAGTGCCGACTGTAGAATCTACAGTCTACCGTTCTACCAACTGAATTATCAAAGTATCGCAGTAATTTAATGTGAAATGATTTTAAAATGAATATTTATATACAAGTATAAGAACAACACTTCCTAAATTTGATGAAAAATTTCGATTTTATGTGCAAATGAACGATTTATATTTTTATTTGTAAAATAAGCAATCAGTTCATTGTATTGAAGTTTACGACATTTTGCAATTTCCATTATAGAAAGCGTTTTAAAAACATATATATGGAGTTTAAAAAAATATTATTTAAATAATTAACTTACTCATTTCATGTCTTCTTCAACAACCTGAAACAAATCAATATATTCTAATTAATTACTGTTACGCACATGCATATTCCTGTCATTGAATAAGTGGTTAAGTCAGTTTTCACTATTTTTCAAAGCTTGATTTCGCGTAATATCGAGTATTAGAAATTAATGATTTAAATTTTATATAAAGTGCTTCATTAACTTTTACTCCTAACCAGAAGTTTATCAATTTAAAAATCATTCAGAGAAATAGTTAATACCGCGATTTAGAACATTTTTGCCGAAATTCGACTTAACCACTTATTCACTAGAATGGCAAATTTATTAAGAGGGTTTTCATTAAATATACGTATATATATATATATATATATATATATATATATATATATATTTATCCCCTGCTCTGGCAATCTGACATCGGACAGCGTGATGTCCATTTTCACTTGAACATATAGATAAAAAAATGTTACCAATTGAAAATTAGCTCATCTCAGACACTACGGTGTGAAATGGAAATGAAAAAAACTCCAACTTCTTCCCTGAATCAAGTTGGAGTTTAACTCAGCTGACGGACCTGCTTCGATATTAAAAATCATAATCCTCCGAGCCGGATTTGAATCAGCGACCTATGGATTTTGGCACTCTACATACTACAGTTTAAATGTGATATTAAAAATATAAACCTACGAGCCGGATTTGAACCAGCGACCTACGGATGTCGGCACTCTACCCGGATTTGAACCATCGACCTATGGATGTCAGCACTCTACACACTACAGTCCTCCGCTCTACCAACTGAGCTACAGAAGTGTTGAAATCTGCAAATCAATGTTTCGTAATATGTAAAAAATTATGTGATATTAAAAACATAATTCTTCGAGCCGGATTTGAGCCAGCGACCTATGGATGTCGGCACTATACATACTACAGTCCTCCGGTCTACCAACTGAGCTATCGAAGTGTTGAAATTTGCAAATAAATGTTTCGTAATATGTAAAAAATTATGTGATATTGAAAACAAAATCCTTCGAGCCGGATTTGAACCAGCGACCTATGGATGTCGGCACTCTAAATACTACAGTCCACCACCCCACCAACTGAGCTATCGAAGGGTGGAAATTACCAAATCAATGTTTCGTAATATTTAAAAAATTATGTGATATTAAAAATACAATCCAACGAGCCGGTTTTGAACCAGCGACTTATGGATGTCAGCCTCACACACTGTACAGTTCACCGCTTTACCAACTGAGCTATCGAATGGTTTAATGCACACGCAGAAGAAAATGTTTTGTACTCTGTAAAAAATTATATGATATTAAAAATAAAATCCTTCGAGCCGAATTTGAACCACCAACCTATGGATGTCGGCACTCTACATACTACAGTCCACCGCTCTACCAACTGACCTATTGAAGGGTTGAAATTACCAAATCAATGTTTCATAATCAACATAATCCTTCATTATGTTTCATAAAAACATAACCCTTCGAGCCAGATTTGAACCAGCGACCTATGGATGTCGCCACTCTACATACTATAGACCTCCGCTCTACCAACTGAGCTATCGAAGTGTTGAAGGTTGCAAATAAATGTTACGTAATATGTATGTTTAAAATTATGTGATATTGAAAACAAAATCCTTCGAACCGGATTTGAACCAATGACCTATGGATGTCGGCGCTCTAAATACTACAGTCCTCCGCTCTACCAACTGAGCTACAGAAATGTTGAATTCTGCAAATCAATGCTTCGTAATATGTAAAATATTATGTGATATTAAAAATCATGATCCTTCGAGCCCGATTTGAACCAGCGACCTATGGAATTCGGCACTCTGCATACTACAGTCCACCGATCTACCAACTGAGCTATCGAAGGGCTGAAATTACCAAATCAATGTTTCGTAGTATGTAAAAAAATTATGTGATATTAAAAACATAATCCTCCGAGCCCGATTTGAACCAGCGACCTATGGATGTCGGCACTCTACATACTACAGTCCACCACCTCACCAACTGAGCTATCAAAGGGTAGAAATTAGCAAATCAATGTTTCGTAATCTGTGAAAAATTATGTGATATTAAAAATATAATCCTTCGAGCCGGATTTGAACCAGCGACCTATGGATGTCGGCAATTTACATACTACAGTCCACCGCTCTACCAACTGAGCTATCGAAGGGTAGAAATTACCAAATCAATGTTTCGTTGAACCAGCGACCTATGGATGTCGGCACTCTAGATACCACAGTCCACCACTCTACCAACTGAGCTATCGAAGGGTGGAAATCAGCAAATCAATGTTTCGTAATATGTGAAAAATTATGTTATATTAAAAATATAATCCTTCGACCCGGATTTGAACCAGCGACCTATGGATGTCGGCAATCTACATACTACAGTCCACCGCTCTACCAACTGAGCTATCGAAGGGTAGAAATTACCAAATCAATGTTTCGTAATATGTAAAAAATTATGTGATATTAAAAACATAATCCTTCGAGCCGGATTTGAACCAGCGACCTATGGATGTCGGCACTGTACATACTACAGTCCACCGCTCTACCAACTGAGCTATCGAAGGGTTGAATTTACCAAATCAATGTTTCGTTGAACCAGCGACCTATGGATGTCGGCACTCTAGATACTACAGTCCACCACTCTACCAACTGAGCTATCGAAGGGTGGAAATCAGCAAATCAATGTTTCGTAATTTGTGAAAAATTATGTGATATTAAAAATATAATCCTTCGAGCCGGATTTGAACCAGCGACCTATGGATGTCGGCAATCTACATACTACAGTCCACCGCTCTACCAACTGAGCTATCGAAGGGTAGAAATTACCAAATCAATGTTTCGTAATATGTAAAAAATTATGTGATATTAAAAACATAATCCTTCGAGCCGGATTTGAACCAGCGACCTATGGATGTCGGCAATTTACATACTACAGTCCACCGCTCTACCAACTGAGCTATCGAAGGGTTGAATTAACCAAATCAATGTTTCGTTGAACCAGCAACCTATGGATGTCGGCACTCTAGATACTACAGTCCACCACTCTACCAACTGAGCTATCGAAGGGTGGAAATCAGCAAATCAATGTTTCGTAATTTGTGAAAAATTATGTGATATTAAAAATATAATCCTTCGAGCCGGATTTGAACCAGCGACCTATGGATGTCGGCAATCTACATACTACAGTCCACCGCTCTACCAACTGAGCTATCGAAGGGCAGAAATTACCAAATCAATGTTTCGTAATATGTAAAAAATTATGTGATATTAAAAACATAATCCTTCGAGCCGGATTTGAACCAGCGACCTATGGATGTCGGCAATTTACATACTACAGTCCACCGCTCTACCAACTGAGCTATCGAAAGGTACAAATTACAAAATCAATGTTTCGTAATATGTAAAAAATTATGTGATATTAAAAACATAATCCTTCGAGCCGGATTTGAACCAGCGACCTATGGGTGTCGGCACTGTACATACTACAGTCCACCGCTCTACCAACTGAGCTATCGAAGGGTTGAATTTACCAAATCAATGTTTCGTTGAACCAGCGACCTATGGATGTCGGCACTCTAGATACTACAGTCCACCACTCTACCAACTCCGTAATATGTAAAAAATTATGTGATATTAAAAACATAATCCTTCGAGCCGGATTTGAACCAGCGACCTATGGATGTCGGCACTGTACATACTACAGTCCACCGCTCTACCAACTGAGCTATCGAAGGGTGGAAATCAGCAAATCAATGTTTCGTAATTTGTGAAAAATTATGTGATATAAAAAATACAATCCTCCGAGCCGGATTTGAATCAGCGACCTATGGATGTCGGCAATTTACATACTACAGTCCACCGCTCTACCAACTGAGCTATCAAAGGGTAGAAATTACCAAATCAATGTTTCGTAATATGTAAAAAATTATGTGATATCAAAAACATAATCCTTCGAGCCGGATTTGAACCAGCGACCTATGGATGTCGGCAATTTACATACTACAGTCCACCGCTCTACCAACTGAGCTATCGAAGGGTAGAAATTACAAAATCAATGTTTCGTAATACGTAAAAAATTATGTGATATTAAAAACATAATCCTTCGAGCCGGATTCGAACCAGCGACCTATGGATGTCGGCACTCTACATACTACAGTCCACCGCTCTACCAACTGAGCTATCAAAGGGTTGATCTTACCAAATCAATGTTTCGCAATATGTAAAAAATTATGTGATATTAAAAAAAGTAGTTCTTCGAGCTCGATTTGAACCAGCGACCTACGGATGTCGGCACTCTACATACTACAGTCCACCGCTCTACCAACTGAGCTATCGAAGGTTGATATTACCAAATCAATGTTTTGTAATATATAAAAAATTATGTGATATTAAAAATATAAACCTACGAGCCGGATTTGAACCAGCGACCTATGGATTTCGGCACTCTACATACTACAGTCGACCACTCTACCAACTGAGCTATCAAACGTTTCAATTAACGAATCAATGATTCGTAATATGTAAAAAATTATGTGATATTAAATACATAATCCTTGGAGCCGGATTTGAACCAGCGACCTATGGATGTCGGCACTCTACCCGGATTTGAACCATCGACCTGTGGATGTCAGCACTCTACATACTACAGTCCTCCGCTCCACCAACTGAGCTACAGAAGTGTTGAAATCTGCAAATCAATGTTTCGTAATATGTAAAAAATTATGTGATATTAAAAACATAATCCTTCGAGCCGAATTTGAACCAGCGACTTATGGATGTCGGCATTCAACATACTACAGTCCACCGCTCCACCAACTGAGCTATCGAAGGGTTGAAATTAGCAAATCAATGTTTCGTAATATGTAAAAAATTATGTGATATTAGAAACAAAATCCTTCGAGTCAGATTTGAACCAGCGACCTATGGATGTCGGCAATCTACATACTAAAGTCCACCGCTCTACTAACTGACCTATCGAAGGGATGAAGTTACCAAATCAATGTTTCGTAATATTTAAAAAATTATGTGATATTAAAAATACAATCCTGCGAGCCGGTTTTGAACCAGCGACTTATGTATGTCAGCCTCACACACTGTACAGTTCACCGCTTTACCAACTGAGCTATCGAATGGATTAATGCACACGCAGAAGAAAATGTTTTGTACTCTGTAAAAAATTATGTGATATTAAAAATAAAATCCTTCGAGCCGAATTTGAACCACCACCTATGGATGTCGGCACTCTACATACTACAGTCCACCGCTCTACAAACTGAGCTATCGAAGGGCAGAAATTACCAAATCAATGTTTCGTTGAACCAGCGACCTATGGATGTCGGCACTCTAGATACTACAGTCCACCACTCTACCAACTGAGCTATCGAAGGGTGGAAATCAGCAAATCAATGTTTCGTAATTGTGAAAAATTATGTGATATTAAAAATATAATCCTTCGAGCCGGATTTGAACCAGCGACCTATGGATGTCGGCAATCTACATACTACAGTCCACCGCTCTACCAACTGAGTTATCGAAGGGTAGAAATTACCAAATCAATGTTTCGTAATATGTAAAAAATTATGTGATATTAAAAACATAATCCTTCGAGCCGGATTTGAACCAGCGACCTATGGATGTCGGCAATTTACATACTACAGTCCACCGCTCTACCAACTGAGCTATCGAAGGGTAGAAATTACAAAATCAATGTTTCGTAATATGTAAAAAATTATGTGATATTAAAAACATAATCCTTCGAGCCGGATTTGAACCAGCGACCTATGGATGTCGGCACTCTACATACTACAGTCCACCGCTCTACCAACTGAGCTATCGAAGGGTTGATCTTACCAAATCAATGTTTCGTAATGTGTAAAAAATTATGTGATATTAAAAACAAT
Organism: Ctenocephalides felis; assembly: GCF_003426905.1. Classification (NCBI taxonomy): domain Eukaryota; kingdom Metazoa; phylum Arthropoda; class Insecta; order Siphonaptera; family Pulicidae; genus Ctenocephalides; species Ctenocephalides felis. The sequence goes on from NW_020537819.1 coordinate 32,289, forward strand.
CCTTCGAGGCGGATTTGAACCATAACCTATGAAAGACGGCACTCAGTCCTCCGCTCTACCAACTGAGCTATCGAAGGGTTGATATTACGAAATCAATGGTAATGTTTCGTAATATGTAAAAAATTGTGTAATATTAAAAACAATCCTTCGAGCCCGATTTGAACCAGCGACCTATGGATTTCGGCACTCTACATACTACAGTCGACCACTCTACCAACTGAGCTATCGAACGTTTCGTAACATGCAAAATATTATGTAATGTTGAAGAATTCAATCCTTCGCGCGGATTTGAAACAGCGACCTATGGATGTCGGCACTCTACATATTACAGTCCACCGTTCTACCAACTGAGCTATAAAGGGTTGGAATTACCAAATCAATGTTTCGTAATATGTAGAGAATTATGTGATATTAAAAACATAATTCTTCGAGCCGGATTTGAGCCAGCGACCTATGGATGTCGGCACTCTATATACTACAGTCCTCCGGTCTACCAACTGAGCTATCGAAGTGTTGAAAATTGCAAATAAATGTTTCGTAATATGTAAAAAATTATGTGATATTGAAAACAAAATCCGTCGAACCGGATTTGAACCAACGACCTATGGATGTCGGCACTCTACATACAACAGTCCACCGCTCTACCAACTGAGCTATCGAAGGGTTGAAATTGGGAAATCAATGTTACGTAATATATAAAAATTATGTGATATTAAAAACATAATTCTTCGACCCCGATTTGAACCAACGAGCTATGAATGTCGGCACTCTACATACTACAGTCCTCCGCTCTACCAACTGAGCTACGAAGTGTTGAAGTTTGCAAATCAATGTTTCGTAATATGTAAAAAATTATGTGATATTAAAATCTTAACCCTCGAGCCGGATTTGAACCAGCGACCTATGGATGTCGGCACTCTACATACTACAGTCCACCGCTCTACCAACTGACCTAACTAAGGCTTGAACCTCCCAAATCAATGTTTCGTAATATGTAAAAAATATGTGATATTAAAAACAAAATCCTTCGAGCCGGACTTGAACTAGCGACCTATGGATGTCGGCACTCTACATACCACAGTCCACCGCTCTACCACTGACCTATTGAAGGGTTGAAATTACCAAATCAATGTTTCAAAATCAACATAATCCTTCATTATGTTTCATAAAAACATAATCCTCCGAGCCCGATTTGAACCAGCGACCTATGGATGTCGGCACTCTACATACTGCAGTCCACCAAACTACCAACTGAGCTATCGAAGGTAGAAATTACCAAATCAATGTTTCGTAATATAAAAAATTATGTGATATTAAAATACAATCCTACGAGCCGGTTTTGAACCAGCGACTTATGGATGTCAGCCTCACACACTGTACAGTTCACCGCTTTACCAACTGAGCTATCGAATGGTTTAATACACACGCAGAAGAAAAATGTTTTGTACTCTGTAAAAAATTATGTGATATTAAAAATAAAATCCTTCGAGCCGAATTTGAACCACCAACTATGGATGTCGGCACTCTACATACTACAGTCCACCGCTCTACCAACTGACCTATTGAAGGGTTGAAATTACCAAATCAATGTTTCATAATCAACATAATCCTTCATTATGTTTCATAAAACATAATCCTTCGAGCCAGATTTGAACCAGCGACCTATGGATGTCGCCACTCTACATACTACAGACCTCCGCTCTACCAACTGAGCTATCGAAGTGTTGAAGGTTGCAAATAAATGTTTCGTAATATGTATGTTTAAAATTATGTGATATTGAAAACAAAATCCTTCGAACCGGATTTGAACCAGCGACCTATGGATGTCGGCACTCTACATACTACAGTCAACCGCTCTACCAACTGAGCTATCGAAGGGTTGAATACCATACCAATGTTTCGTAATATTAAAAAATTATGTGATATTAAACAAAAATCCTTCGACCCAGATATGAACCAGCGACCTATGAATGTCGGCACTCCACATCTACAGTCCTCCGCTCTACCAATTGAGCTATCGAACGTTTCTTAACATGTAAAATATTATGTAATGTTGAAGAATTCAATCCTTCGCGCGGATTTGAACCAGGATTAAATTCACCAACAGTATAAATTTAGAGATGGGTTATAAAAAAATTTGGCAGACTGTGAGAAAGTTTAATAAAAAAGTGGAGAGTCCAATCAAGAGGCATCAATAAACACGAATTTGGAGATGAACTATTAGAGTATATGACTCCCGAATTGTAGTTAACAAAACAAGAGAAACAAATCCTAGAAGTCAGATAGATAGTTTGGTTACTCCAATATGCTTAGAAGAAATAAAAACAATTGAAATAAAAAAAATGGATATAACACCAGGAAAAGACAAATACACTACGAAATGCTATTTAAAATGAATGACACATGGAAAGAATACTTAGTGAAAATATTTAATGACTTTATCGAACGAGCCTATATACCGAGAAGCCTGAAAGAAGTATAATTGTGCCAATTCTAAAAAAAGGACGGGACACAAGACTAGTAAGCTCATATAGACCATATGTTTAGAATCTAATATATTAAAACTCTTTGAAAGAATTATGAAAAACAGACTAGAATGGTACCTTGAAAAAAATAATATGATACCTAATTTTCAATTTGGATTCATAAAAGGAAAAGGACATAAGGGATTATCACAGTGTAT
>NW_020537819.1:35971-75283 GCF_003426905.1 Ctenocephalides felis
TGCCGACATCCATAGGTCGCTGGTTCAAATCCGCGCGAAGGATTGAATTCTTCACATTACATAATAATTTACATGTTAAGAAACGTTCGATACCTCAGTGGTAGAGTGGTCGATTGTAGTATGTAGAGTGCCGAAATCCATAGATCGCTGGTTCAAATCCGGCTCGTAGGTTTATATTTTAATATCACATAATTTTTTACATATTACGAAACATTGATTTGGTAAGTTCAAGCCTTCGTTAGGTCAGTTGGTAGAGCGGTGGACTGTAGTATGTAGAGTGCCGACATCCATAGGTCGCTGGTTCAAATCCGGCTCGAAGAATTATGTTTTTAATATCACATAATTTTTACATATTACGAAACATTGATTTGGTAAGTTCAAGCCTTCGATAGCTCAGTTGGTAGAGCGGTGGACTGTAGTATGTCGAGTGCCGACATCCATATTACGCTGGTTCAAATCCGGCTCGAAGGATTTTGTTTTTAATATCACATAATTTTTTAAATATTACGAAACATTGATTTGGTAAGTTCAACCCTTCTATAGCTCAGTTGGTGGTGTGGTCGATTGTAGTATGTAGAGTGCCGACATCCATAGGTCGCTGGTTCAAATCGTGCTCGAAGGATTATGTTTTTAATATCACATAATTTTTACATATTACGAAACATGATTTGGTAATTCAACCCTTCGATAGCTCAGTTGGTAGAGCGGTGGACTGTAGTATGTAGAGTGCCGGCATCCATAGGTCGCTCGTTCAAATTCGGCTCGAAGAATTTTGTTTTCAATATCACATATTTTTTTATATATTACGAAACATTGATTTGCAAACTTCAACACTTCGATAGCTCAGTTGGTAGAGCGGTGGACTGTAGTATGTAGAGCGCCGACATCCATAGGTCGCTGGTTCAAAACCGGCTCGTGGGATTGTGTTTTTAATATCACATAATCTTTTTAAATATTACGAAACATTGATTTTGTAATTTCTACCCTTCTATAGCTCAGTTGGTAGAACGGTGGACTGTAATATGTAGAGTGCCGACATCCATAGGTCGCTGGTTCAAATCGCGCCAAGGATTGAATTCTTCAACATTACATAATATTTTACATGTTACGAATCGTTCGATAGATCAGCTGGTAGAGTGGTCGACTGTAGTATGTAGAGTGCCGAAATCCATAGGTCGCTGGTTCAAATCCGGCTCGTAGGTTTATTTTTAATATAACATAATTTTTTACATATTACGAAACATTGATTTCGTACTTTCAACCCTTCGATAGCTCAGTTGGTAGAGCGGTGGACTGTAGTATGTAAAGTGCCGACATCCATAGGTCGCTGGTTCAGATCCGGCTCGCTGGATTATGTTTTTAATATCACATAATTTTTTACATATTACGAAACATTGATTTGCTAGTTTCAGCCCTTCGATAGCTCAGTTGGTAGAGCGGTGGTCTGTAATATGTAGAGTGCCGACATCTATAGGTCGCTGGTTCAAATCCGGCTCGAAGGATTATGTTTTTAATATCACATAATTTTCTACATATTACGAAACATTGATTTGGTAATTGCAACCCTTCTATAGCTCAGTTGGTAGAACGGTGGACTGTAATATGTAGAGTGCCGACATCCATAGGTCGCTGGTTCAAATCCGGCTCGTAGGTTTATATTTTTAATATCACATAATTTTTTATATATTACGAAACATTGATTTGGTAATTTCAACCCTTCGATAGCTAAGTTGATAAAGCGGTGGACTGTAGTATGTAGAGTGCCGACATCCATCGGTCGCTGGTTCAAATCCGGGTCGAAGGATTTTGTTTTTAATATCACATAATTTTTTACATCTTACGAAACATTGATTTCGTAATTTGAACCCTTCGATAGCTCAGTTGGTAGAGCGGTGGACTGTAGTATGTAGAGTGGTTCAAACCCGGCTCGAAGGATTATGTTTTTAATATCACATAATTTTTTACATATTACGAAACATTGATTTGGTAATTTCTACCTTTCGATAGGTCAGTTTTTTTTTATGATTTTATTGACATCTATTTAATAATATACAGTCATCCCTTATAACTAACTAATAGAATAACTAACTTAATCTGTTCTTACATTTTCAATAGTGATTAAAATAATAATAAATTCTAATTTCAATTATTTTAATTAGATTAAATAACTAGCTTAATTAAATTGATAACTTAACTTAGTTGTCTATAAATATTTTTGGCACTCAAATAAATATTTGGTTACATCTTTATATATACTCATGTTTTTCATAGCTAATATTATTGTCGTATTCGTTGTAAAAACTATATTTTTTTGTTCTAGGCGTTGGTAAAACGCTTTTCTTTGTGTTGTATATTTCTTGCATCGAAAAACAATGTGATCCGTATTTTCAGGCCCTCCCTCTTCGCAGTCGCACTCTTCGAACCTCGATATTCCATCTCGTAGTCGAAATGATCTATTTTTTGTGTGTCCAATTCGCATTCTTATGACGGTAGTGATGTGCATACAGTTTTCTGTTATCTTTTGAAACCACGGTTTCGAATGCATATCTGAATTTATTTCCCGATATATTTTCCCTTTTCTTTGACTAATGTTGTCAAATATACTTTGCCATTTTTCTCTTTGTTCTTTCATGACTATTTTTTTGATATCTGCTGATAGAAGGCTGCTTATTTCGGTTCCCAAATAACATCCATCTTTGGCCAGCTCGTCCGCCTTTTCATTTTCGGTTATTCCCGCATGTCCCTTTATCCACATGAATTTTAGGTCAAATCCTTTTCTTCTTAGACTCATAGTTTTATCTATTATTTCATATACTATTTTATTAGCTTTTTCTAAAGTTCTTTTTATAGCTTCTAGAGCTGATTTACAGTCAGATAGAATAACACTCTTTGTAATTTTTTCTTCTTCTATTATATTTATTGCTATTTTGATGGCCGTCATCTCGGCAGTGAAACTAGAAGCACTTTTGGGCAATTTATATTTCTGTTCTATATTGAGTCGGGGTACATACACGGCACAACCAGCACATTCTTTCTTTGATCCATCCGTGAAAATAAGTGTGTAATTTGGATGTGTTTTATTTATTTCCTGTTTGAATATAAAGTTCATATTTTCTCTTTGTATCAAAGGATTGTCAGTAGTTTTATCTATTATTATGTTGTTTTGGTTTACCCACTTATATTCCAAAGGATAGCGGAATTGGCAATCTAGATCTTGCGCTATTAACTGTTTATATTTATTTATCCATAGGTAGCTACTCACTAAGATCGGGTTTTCTTTTCTGCTCCAATATGTAGTTCCCTCACATAAATCCTTTACATTATTCAATGTTTGTAACACTATTTCGTCGTTTCTGCTTACCTTCGATATTAAATATCTTTTTGATATTATTTCCCACCTTGATTCTAGAGGTAATTCTCCGGACTCTGCTAATAGTGTATTTATTGGAGAGGATTTCAGCGCACCTAATGAAATTCGTATGGCTGAGTATTGAATTTTATTCAATTTGTCTATATCTCGTTTGGTGAGATTTTTACTCATAAAGCTAATGGTATCTAGATGACACCTTATCAATGCTTTATATATGTTTAGACAAATTGCCGGATGCGCTCCCCATTTCATATTGCAAATTGTCTTCAATATATTTATCCCCTTCTCACATTTTCTGCATATGTTTAATATCTGGCTCTTAAATTTGATTTTTTTGTCATATGTTATTCCAAGAATTTTATGTTCATCCATAACTGGAAACTTGTGTTTGCCCAGCTGAATGTCTCCAATATGATCATACTTCCTATGCCTACTAAATTGCATCACTACCCATTTTTCGTGTGCCAATTCCAATCCATTGTATTTTAGCCATTCTTCCAACTGTAATACACTGTTGCTCATGTATTCTTTGCATTTCTCCCAATCTTTATCTATTACATAGAGGGCTATGTCGTCCGCATATTGCAGTGCACACACAGGTTCTTTCACCACTTCCTTTAGGTCATATGTATATAGGTTGAAGAATATGGGGCTTAATCCTGATCCTTGCGGGAGCTCTATGTTGGCTAGTCTGGGCCCGTATAGACGCCCGTTATATCTGACAAAAGTCTCTCTGTTTCTTAATAACTCCATTATTAATGACACGAATTTAGGTTTGATGTTCATTTCTCTCATTTTAGTTTCCATTATGTCATGGTTCACGTTATCATAGGCTTTTTTGATGTCTATTAATAATAACATCATATATCCGTTTTGGGTGTGCGTTATTTGAATTTTACTGAATAATACACTGTGATAATCCCTTATTCCTTTTCCTTTTCTGAATCCAAATTGAAAATTAGGTATCATATTATTTTTTTCAAGGTACCATTCTAGTCTGTTTTTCATAATTCTTTCAAAGAGTTTTAATATATTAGATTCTAAACATATGGGTCTATATGAGCTTACTAGTCTTGTGTCCCGTCCTTTTTTTAGAATTGGCACAATTATACTCTCTTTCAGGCTTCTCGGTATATAGGCTCGTTCGATAAAGTCATTAAATATTTTCACTAAGTATTCTTTCCATGTGTCATTCATTTTAAATAGCATTTCGTAGTGTATTTGGTCTTTTCCTGGTGTTATATCCATTTTTTTATTTCAATTGTTTTTATTTCTTCTAAGCATATTGGAGTAACCAAACTATCTATCTGACTTCTAGGATTTGTTTCTCTTGTTTTGTTAACTACAATTTCGGGAGTCATATACTCTAATAGTTCATCTCCAAATTCGTTGTTTATTGATGCCTCTTGATTTGGACTCTCCACTTTTTTATTAAACTTTCTCACAGTCTGCCAAATTTTTTTATAACCCATCTCTAAATTTATACTGTTGGTGAATTTAATCCTGGTTCAAATCCGCGCGAAGGATTGAATTCTTCAACATTACATAATATTTTACATGTTAAGAAACGTTCGATAGCTCAATTGGTAGAGCGGAGGACTGTAGTATGTGGAGTGCCGACATTCATAGGTCGCTGGTTCATATCTGGGTCGAAGGATTTTGTTTTTAATATCACATAATTTTTTACATATTACGAAACATTGGTATGGTATTCAACCCTTCGATAGCTCAGTTGGTAGAGCGGTTGACTGTAGTATGTAGAGTGCCGACATCCATAGGTCGCTGGTTCAAATCCGGTTCGAAGGATTTTGTTTTCAATATCACATAATTTTAAACATACATATTACGAAACATTTATTTGCAACCTTCAACACTTCGATAGCTCAGTTGGTAGAGCGGAGGTCTGTAGTATGTAGAGTGGCGACATCCATAGGTCGCTGGTTCAAATCTGGCTCGAAGGATTATGTTTTTATGAAACATAATGAAGGATTATGTTGATTATGAAACATTGATTTGGTAATTTCAACCCTTCAATAGGTCAGTTGGTAGAGCGGTGGACTGTAGTATGTAGAGTGCCGACATCCATAGGTTGGTGGTTCAAATTCGGCTCGAAGGATTTTATTTTTAATATCACATAATTTTTTACAGAGTACAAAACATTTTCTTCTGCGTGTGTATTAAACCATTCGATAGCTCAGTTGGTAAAGCGGTGAACTGTACAGTGTGTGAGGCTGACATCCATAAGTCGCTGGTTCAAAACCGGCTCGTAGGATTGTATTTTTAATATCACATAATTTTTTAAATATTACGAAACATTGATTTGGTAATTTCTACCCTTCGATAGCTCAGTTGGTAGGGTGGTGGACTGCAGTATGTAGAGTGCCGACATCCATAGGTCGCTGGTTCAAATCGGGCTCGGAGGATTATGTTTTTATGAAACATAATGAAGGATTATGTTGATTATGAAACATTGATTTGGTAATTTCAACCCTTCAATAGGTCAGTTGGTAGAGCGGTGGACTGTAGTATGTAGAGTGCCGACATCCATAGGTCGCTAGTTCAAATCCGGCTCGAAGGATTTTGTTTTTAATATCACATAATTTTTTACATATTACGAAACATTGATTTGGGAGGTTCAAGCCTTAGTTAGGTCAGTTGGTAGAGCGGTGGACTGTAGTATGTAGAGTGCCGACATCCATAGGTCGCTGGTTCAAATCCGGCTCGAAGGGTTAAGATTTTAATATCACATAATTTTTTACATATTACGAAACATTGATTTGCAAACTTCAACACTTCGGTAGCTCAGTTGGTAGAGCGGAGGACTGTAGTATGTAGAGTGCCGACATTCATAGCTCGTTGGTTCAAATCGGGGTCGAAGAATTATGTTTTTAATATCACATAATTTTTTATATATTACGTAACATTGATTTCCCAATTTCAACCCTTCGATAGCTCAGTTGGTAGAGCGGTGGACTGTTGTATGTAGAGTGCCGACATCCATAGGTCGTTGGTTCAAATCCGGTTCGACGGATTTTGTTTTCAATATCACATAATTTTTTACATATTACGAAACATTTATTTGCAATTTTCAACACTTCGATAGCTCAGTTGGTAGACCGGAGGACTGTAGTATATAGAGTGCCGACATCCATAGGTCGCTGGCTCAAATCCGGCTCGAAGAATTATGTTTTTAATATCACATAATTCTCTACATATTACGAAACATTGATTTGGTAATTCCAACCCTTTTATAGCTCAGTTGGTAGAACGGTGGACTGTAATATGTAGAGTGCCGACATCCATAGGTCGCTGTTTCAAATCCGCGCGAAGGATTGAATTCTTCAACATTACATAATATTTTGCATGTTACGAAACGTTCGATAGCTCAGTTGGTAGAGTGGTCGACTGTAGTATGTAGAGTGCCGAAATCCATAGGTCGCTGGTTCAAATCGGGCTCGAAGGATTGTTTTTAATATTACACAATTTTTTACATATTACGAAACATTACCATTGATTTCGTAATATCAACCCTTCGATAGCTCAGTTGGTAGAGCGGAGGACTGAGTGCCGTCTTTCATAGGTTATGGTTCAAATCCGCCTCGAAGGATTGTGTTTTTAATATCACATAATTTTTTACACATTACGAAACATTGATTTGGTAAGATCAACCCTTCGATAGCTCAGTTGGTAGAGCGGTGGACTGTAGTATGTAGAGTGCCGACATCCATAGGTCGCTGGTTCAAATCCGGCTCGAAGGATTATGTTTTTAATATCACATAATTTTTTACATATTACGAAACATTGATTTTGTAATTTCTACCCTTCGATAGCTCAGTTGGTAGAGCGGTGGACTGTAGTATGTGAATTGCCGACATCCATAGGTCGCTGGTTCAAATCCGGCTCGAAGGATTATGTTTTTAATATCACATAATTTTTTACATATTACGAAACATTGATTTGGTAATTTCTACCCTTCGATAACTCAGTTGGTAGAGCGGTGGACTGTAGTATGTAGATTGCCGACATCCATAGGTCGCTGGTTCAAATCCGGCTCGAAGGATTATATTTTTAATATCACATAATTTTTCACAAATTACGAAACATTGATTTGCTGATTTCCACCCTTCGATAGCTCAGTTGGTAGAGTGGTGGACTGTAGTATCTAGAGTGCCGACATCCATAGGTCGCTGGTTCAAATCCGGCTCGAAGGATTATGTTTTTAATATCACATAATTTTTTACATATTACGAAACATTGATTTGGTAATTTCTACCCTTCGATAGCTCAGTTGGTAGAGCGGTGGACTGTAGTATGTAGATTGCCGACATCCATAGGTCGCTGGTTCAAATCCGGCGCGAAGGATTATATTTTTAATATCACATAATTTTTCACAAATTACGAAACATTGATTTGCTGATTTCCACCCTTCGATAGCTCAGTTGGTAGAGTGGTGGACTGTAGTATCTAGAGTGCCGACATCCATAGGTCGCTGGTTCAACGAAACATTGATTTGGTAATTTCTGCCCTTCGATAGCTCAGTTTGTAGAGCGGTGGACTGTAGTATGTAGAGTGCCGACATCCATAGGTTGGTGGTTCAAATTCGGCTCGAAGGATTTTATTTTTAATATCACATAATTTTTTACAGAGTACAAAACATTTTCTTCTGCGTGTGCATTAAACCATTCGATAGCTCAGTTGGTAAAGCGGTGAACTGTACAGTGTGTGAGGCTGACATCCATAAGTCGCTGGTTCAAAACCGGCTCGCAGGATTGTATTTTTAATATCACATAATTTTTTAAATATTACGAAACATTGATTTGGTAACTTCATCCCTTCGATAGGTCAGTTAGTAGAGCGGTGGACTTTAGTATGTAGATTGCCGACATCCATAGGTCGCTGGTTCAAATCTGACTCGAAGGATTTTGTTTCTAATATCACATAATTTTTTACATATTACGAAACATTGATTTGCTAATTTCAACCCTTCGATAGCTCAGTTGGTGGAGCGGTGGACTGTAGTATGTTGAATGCCGACATCCATAAGTCGCTGGTTCAAATTCGGCTCGAAGGATTATGTTTTTAATATCACATAATTTTTTACATATTACGAAACATTGATTTGCAGATTTCAACACTTCTGTAGCTCAGTTGGTGGAGCGGAGGACTGTAGTATGTAGAGTGCTGACATCCACAGGTCGATGGTTCAAATCCGGGTAGAGTGCCGACATCCATAGGTCGCTGGTTCAAATCCGGCTCCAAGGATTATGTATTTAATATCACATAATTTTTTACATATTACGAATCATTGATTCGTTAATTGAAACGTTTGATAGCTCAGTTGGTAGAGTGGTCGACTGTAGTATGTAGAGTGCCGAAATCCATAGGTCGCTGGTTCAAATCCGGCTCGTAGGTTTATATTTTTAATATCACATAATTTTTTACATATTACAAAACATTGATTTGGTAATATCAACCCTTCGATAGCTCAGTTGGTAGAGCGGTGGACTGTAGTATGTAGAGTGCCGACATCCGTAGGTCGCTGGTTCAAATCGAGCTCGAAGAACTACTTTTTTTAATATCACATAATTTTTTACATATTGCGAAACATTGATTTGGTAAGATCAACCCTTTGATAGCTCAGTTGGTAGAGCGGTGGACTGTAGTATGTAGAGTGCCGACATCCATAGGTCGCTGGTTCAAATCCGGCTCGAAGGATTATGTTTTTAATATCACATAATTTTTTACGTATTACGAAACATTGATTTTGTAATTTCTACCCTTCGATAGCTCAGTTGGTAGAGCGGTGGACTGTAGTATGTAAATTGCCGACATCCATAGGTCGCTGGTTCAAATCCGGCTCGAAGGATTATGTTTTTGATATCACATAATTTTTTACATATTACGAAACATTGATTTGGTAATTTCTACCCTTTGATAGCTCAGTTGGTAGAGCGGTGGACTGTAGTATGTAAATTGCCGACATCCATAGGTCGCTGATTCAAATCCGGCTCGGAGGATTATGTTTTTAATATCACATAATTTTTTACACATAATGAAACATTGATTTGCAAACTTCAACACTTCGATAGCTCAATTGGTAGAGCGGAGGACTGTAGTATGTAGAGTGCCGACATCCATAGGTCGCTGGTTCAAATCGGGGTCGAGGAATTATATTTTTAATATCTTATAACTTTTTACATATTACGAAACATTGATTTGGTAATTTCAACCCATCGATAGCTCAGTTGGTAGAGCGGTGGACTGTAGTATGTAGAGTGCCGACATCCGTAGGTCGCTGGTTCAAATCGAGCTCGAGGAACTACTTTTTTTAATATCACATAATTTTTTACATATTGCGAAACATTGATTTGGTAAGATCAACCCTTTGATAGCTCAGTTGGTAGAGCGGTGGACTGTAGTATGTAGAGTGCCGACATCCATAGGTCGCTGGTTCAAATCCGGCTCGAAGGATTATGTTTTTAATATCACATAATTTTTTACATATTACGAAACATTGATTTTGTAATTTCTACCCTTCGATAGCTCAGTTGGTAGAGCGGTGGACTGTAGTATGTAAATTGCCGACATCCATAGGTCGCTGGTTCAAATCCGGCTCGAAGGATTATGTTTTTAATATCACATAATTTTTTACATATTACGAAACATTGATTTGGTAATTTCTACCCTTTGATAGCTCAGTTGGTAGAGCGGTGGACTGTAGTATGTAGATTGCCGACATCCATAGGTCGCTGGTTCAAATCCGGCTCGAAGGATTGTATTTTTTATATCACATAATTTTTCACAAATTACGAAACATTGATTTGCTGATTTCCACCCTTCGATAGCTCAGTTGGTAGAGTGGTGGACTGTAGTATCTAGAGTGCCGACATCCATAGGTTGCTGGTTCAACGAAACATTGATTTGGTAAATTCAACCCTTCGATAGCTCAGTTGGTAGAGCGGTGGACTGTAGTATGTACAGTGCCGACACCCATAGGTCGCTGGTTCAAATCCGGCTCGAAAGATTATGTTTTTAATATCACATAATTTTTTACATATTACGAAACATTGATTTTGTAATTTGTACCCTTCGATAGCTCAGTTGGTAGAGCGGTGGACTGTAGTATGTAAATTGCCGACATCCATAGGTCGCTGGTTCAAATCCGGCTCGAAGGATTATGTTTTTAATATCACATAATTTTTTACATATTACGAAACATTGATTTGGTAATTTCTACCCTTCGATAGCTCAGTTGGTAGAGCGGTGGACTGTAGTACGTAGATTGCCGACATCCATAGGTCGCTGGTTCAAATCCGGCTCGAAGGATTATATTTTTAATATCACATAATTTTTCACAAATTACGAAACATTGATTTGCTGATTTCCACCCTTCGATAGCTCAGTTGGTAGAGTGGTGGACTGTAGTATCTAGAGTGCCGACATCCATAGGTTGCTGGTTCAACGAAACATTGATTTGGTAAATTCAACCCTTCGATAGCTCAGTTGGTAGAGCGGTGGACTGTAGTATGTACAGTGCCGACATCCATAGGTCGCTGGTTCAAATCCGGCTCGAAGGATTATGTTTTTAATATCACATAATTTTTTACATATTACGAAACATTGATTTTGTGATTTCTACCCTTCGATAGCTCAGTTGGTAGAGCGGTGGACTGTAGTATGTAAATTGCCGACATCCATAGGTCGCTGGTTCAAATCCGGCTCGAAGGATTATGTTTTTAATATCACATAATTTTTTACATATTACGAAACATTGATTTGGTAATTTCTACCCTTCGATAGCTCAGTTGGTAGAGCGGTGGACTGTAGTATGTAGATTGCCGACATCCATAGGTCGCTGGTTCAAATCCGGCTCGAAGGATTATATTTTTAATATCACATAATTTTTCACAAATTACGAAACATTGATTTGCTGATTTCCACCCTTCGATAGCTCAGTTGGTAGAGTGGTGGACTGTAGTATCTAGAGTGCCGACATCCATAGGTCGCTGGTTCAACGAAACATTGATTTGGTAATTTCTACCCTTCGATAGCTCAGTTGGTAGAGCGGTGGACTGTAGTATGTAAATTGCCGACATCCATAGGTCGCTGGTTCAAATCCGGCTCGAAGGATTATATTTTTAATATCACATAATTTTTCACAGATTACGAAACACTGATTTGCTAATTTCCACCCTTCGATAGTTCAGTTGGTAAGGTGGTGTACTGTAGTATGTAGAGTGCCGACATCCATAGGTTGCTGGTTCAAATCCCGCTCGAAGGATTATGTGTTTAATATCACATAATTTTTTACATATTACGAAACATTGATTTGGTGATTTCTACCCTTCGATAGCTCAGTTGGTAGAGCGGTGGACTGTAGTGTATAGATTGCCGACATCCATAGGTCGCTGGTTCAAATCCGGGTCGGAGGATTATATTTTTAATATCACATAATTTTTCACATATTACGAAACATTGATTTGCTGATTTCCACCCTTCGATAGCTCAGTTGGTAGAGTGGTGGACTGTAGTATCTAGAGTGCCGACATCCATAGGTCGCTGGTTCAACGAAACATTGATTTGGTAATTTCTACCCTTCGATAGCTCAGTTGGTGAGGTGGTGGACTGTAGTATGTAGAGTGCCGACATCCATAGGTTGGTGGTTCAAATTCGGCTCGAAGGATTTTATTTTTAATATCACATAATTTTTTACAGAGTACAAAACATTTTCTTCTGCGTGTGCATTAAACCATTCGATAGCTCAGTTGGTAAAGCGGTGAACTGTACAGTGTGTGAGGCTGACATCCATAAGTCGCTGGTTCAAAACCGGCTCGTAAGATTGTATTTTTAATATCACATAATTTTTTAAATATTACGAAACATTGATTTGGTTATTTCTACCCTTTGATAGCTCAGTTGGTGAGGTGGTGGACTGTAGTATGTAGAGTGCCGACATCCATAGGTCGCTGGTTCAAATCGGGCTCGGAGGATTATGTTTTTAATATCACATAATTTTTTACATACTACGAAACATTGATTTGGTAATTTCAGCCCTTCGATAGCTCAGTTGGTAGATCGGTGGACTGTAGTATGCAGAGTGCCGAATTCCATAGGTCGCTGGTTCAAATCCGGTTCGAAGGATTTTGTTTTCAATATCACATAATTTTAAACATACATATTACGTAACATTTATTTGCAACCTTCAACACGTCGATAGCTCAGTTGGTAGAGCGGAGGTCTATAGTATGTAGAGTGGCGACATCCATAGGTCGCTGGTTCAAATCTGGCTCGAAGGGTTATGTTTTTATGAAACATAATGAAGGATTATGTTGATTATGAAACATTGATTTGGTAATTTCAACCCTTCAATAGGTCAGTTGGTAAGCGGTGGACTGTAGTATGTAGAGTGCCGACATCCATAGGTTGGTGGTTCAAATTCGGCTCGAAGGATTTTATTTTTAATATCATATAATTTTTTACAGAGTACAAAACATTTTTTTCTGCGTGTGCATTAAACCATTCGATAGCTCAGTTGGTAAAGCGGTGAACTGTACAGTGTGTGAGGCTGACATCCATAAGTCGCTGGTTCAAAACCGGCTCGAAGGATTGTATTTTTAATATCACATAATTTTTTAAATATTACGAAACATTGATTTGGTAATTTCTACCCTTCGATAGCTCAGTTGGTGGGGTGGTGGACTGTAGTATTTAGAGTGCCGACATCCATAGGTCGCTGGTTCAAATCGGGCTCGAGGATTGTTTTTTATAAACATAATAAGGATTATGTTGATTTGAAACATTGATTTGGTAATTTCAACCCTTCAATAGGTCAGTTGGTAGAGCGGTGGACTGTAGTATGTAGAGTGCCGACATCCATAGGTCGCTGGTTCAAATCGGGCTCGGAGGATTATGTTTTTATGAAACATAATGAAGGATTATGTTGATTATGAAACATTGATTTGGTAATTTCAACCCTTCAATAGGTCAGTTGGTAGAGCGGTGGACTGTAGTATGTAGAGTGCCGACATCCATAGGTCGCTGGTTCAAATCCGGCTCGAAGGATTTTGTTTTCAATATCACATAATTTTTTACATATTACGAAACATTTATTTGCAAATTTCAACACTTCGATAGCTCAGTTGGTAGACCGGAGGACTGTAGTATGTATAGTGCCGACATCCATAGGTCGCTGGCTCAAATCCGGCTCGAAGAATTATGTTTTTAATATCACATAATTTTTTACATAATACGAAACATTGATTTGCAGATTTCAACACTTCTGTAGCTCAGTTGGTAGAGCGGAGGACTGTAGTGTGTAGAGTGCTGACATCCATAGGTCGATGGTTCAAATCCGGGTAGAGTGCCGACATCCGTAGGTCGCTGGTTCAAATCCGGCTCGTAGGTTTATATTTTTAATATCACATTTAAACTGTAGTATGTAGAGTGCCAAAATCCATAGGTCGCTGATTCAAATCCGGCTCGGAGGATTATGATTTTTAATATCGAAGCAGGTCCGTCAGCTGAGTTAAACTCCAACTTGATTCAGGGAAGAAGTTGGAGTTTTTTTCATTTCCATTTCACACCGTAGTGTCTGAGATGAGCTAATTTTCAATTGGTAACATTTTTTTATCTATATGTTCAAGTGAAAATGGACATCACGCTGTCCGATGTCAGATTGCCAGAGCAGGGGATAAATATATATATATATATATATATATATATATATATATATATATATACGTATATTTAATGAAAACCCTCTTAATAAATTTGCCATTCTAGTGAATAAGTGGTTAAGTCGAATTTCGGCAAAAATGTTCTAAATCGCGGTATTAACTATTTCTCTGAATGATTTTTAAATTGATAAACTTCTGGTTAGGAGTAAAAGTTAATGAAGCACTTTATATAAAATTTAAATCATTAATTTCTAATACTCGATATTACGCGAAATCAAGCTTTGAAAAATAGTGAAAACTGACTTAACCACTTATTCAATGACAGGAATATGCATGTGCGTAACAGTAATTAATTAGAATATATTGATTTGTTTCAGGTTGTTGAAGACGACATGAAATGAGTAAGTTAATTATTTAAATAATTTTTTTTAAACTCCATATATATGTTTTTAAAACGCTTTCTATAATGGAAATTGCAAAATGTCGTAAACTTCAATACAATGAACTGATTGCTTATTTTACAAATAAAAATATAAATCGTTCATTTGCACATAAAATCGAAATTTTTCATCAAATTTAGGAAGTGTTGTTCTTATACTTGTATATAAATATTCATTTTAAAATCATTTCACATTAAATTACTGCGATACTTTGATAATTCAGTTGGTAGAACGGTAGACTGTAGATTCTACAGTCGGCACTCTACAGTGTTTAATGTAAGGTGCCGACATCTATATATCGCTGGTTCAAATTCTGCTCGAATGATTGCATCACATAATTTATTACCAACTGCAAAACATTATTTCGAGTTTGCTTCTGCTTGGCAAGCAGCAGTTTGATAGCTCAGTTGGAAGAGCCGTGGATTGCATTATGTAGAGTGCCGACATCCATGCTCGAAGGATTGTATTTTTAATATCAGATATTTTCTTTATTATCATATATGGACCTACGGAATTCAACTTTGGGGTACTGCTAAAAAGAGCAATTTAATCATAATACAAGGTGCACAAAACAAATTCCTGCGGCAAATATTTGACCTCTTTATTATGCGAAAGTTGCAGATTCTTAGAAATCTGTTCATTTGGAATTATTTTATCAGCAAATACAATAATGTTTTATAAGTCTTTGTGAAGTGTTAATATCTAATTATGATTTGTTAATCAACTAAATACACTATACTAAATACTGATTCATATCGACTAATAATTTACTCGTAATACTTCTTTATGACAATTGTGCCGACAAGTGTAGAATGAGAAAAGGATTTTTTGGCTTGTTATATTTGTACTAAAATTTGGTTCTCGTTTGAAGATGAAACAATTGATTGTTTATATTTTTTAAAAACATATTTCAATAAACAAAATATAAGTTATTAACTGAATTTGTTTCTTTCCTTGAATATATAATTTCATACGAGCCGATTATATGTAAAGTGTTTAACATAGAAGTTAATACATAATTATATATAAATATATATAAATACTCATATTCTCTATGTGATATATTAATTAATATGTTCTTATTTTAGAAAAATAATAATGTTAATATGTCAATATAACAACTGCAGTAACTAAAATAATGCCTAGTAAAAGTTTCATTGATAATACCGGTATTAAATGATTTAAAAAACATTTTACTTGTATTGACGTAATGAAGAATTGATGAACTTTTTGGTAAGGCATGTGTAGCGGTTTCGAAGATACGGAGAAAAAAATAAAAAAAAAATTATTTGGCGGTCAAAAATGATCATTAGACATATGCCAATAAAATTATCAAAGATTATGTTTTTAATATCACATAATTTTTTACATATTACCCTTCGGTAGCTCAGTTGGTAGAGCGGTGGACTGTAGTATGTAGAGTGCCGAAATCCATAGGTCGCTCGTTCAAATTCGGTTCGAAGAATTTTGTTTTCAATATCACATATTACGAAACATTGATTTGCAAACTTCAACACTTCGGTAGCTAAGTTAATAGAGCGGAGGACTGTAGTATGTAGAGTGCCGACATTCATAGGTCGCTGGTTCAAATCGGGGTCGGGGAATTATGTTTTTAATATCACATAATTTTTTATATATTACGGAACATTGATTTCCTAATTTCAACCCTTCGATAGCTCAGTTGGTAGAGCGGTAGACTGTAGTATGTAGAGTGCCGACATCCATAGGTCGTTGGTTCAAATCCGGTTCGAAGGATTTTGTTTTCAATATCACATAATTTTTAACATATTACGAAATATTTATTTGCAAATTTCAACACTTCGATAGCTCAGTTGGTAGAGCAGAGGTCTGTAGTATGCAGAGTGGCGACAACCATAGGTTGCTGGTTCAAATCGTCTCGAAGGATTATGTTTTCATGAAACATAATAAAGGATTATGTTGATTATGAAACATTGATTTGGCAACTTCAACCCTTCAATAGGTCAGTTGTTAGAGCGGTAGACTGTAGTATGTAGAGTGCCGACATCCATAGGTCGCTGGTTCAAATCCGCGCGAAGGATTGAATTCTTCAACATTACATAATATTTTACATGTCACGAAACTTCTGATAGCTCAGCTGGTACGGTGGTCGACTGTAGTATGTAGAGTGCCGAAATCCATAGGTCGCTGGTTCAAATCGGCTCGAAGGTTATATTTTTTAATATCAATAATTTACATATTACGAAACATTGATTTGCAATTCAACACCTTCGATAGTCAGTTGGTAGAGTGGTGGACTGTAGTATGTAGAGCGCCGACATCCATAGGTCGCTGTTCAAAACGGTTCGTGAATTTTGTTTTCAATATCACATATTACGAAACATTGATTTGCTAATTTCTACCCTTCTATAGCTCAGTTGGTAGAACGGTGGACTGTAATATGTAGAGTGCCGACATCCATAGGTCGCTGGTTCAAATCCGGCTCGAAGGATTATGTTTTTAATATCACATAATTGTTTATATATTACGAAACATTGATTTGCAAACTTCAACACTTTGATAGCTCAGCTGGTAGAGCAGAGGTCTGTAGTATGTAGAGTGGCGACAACCATAGGTTGCTGGTTCAAATCTGGCTCGAAGGATTACGTTTTTATGAAACATAATAAAGGATTATGTTGATTATGAAACATTGATTTGGCAACTTCAACCCTTCAGTAGGTCAGTTGGTAGAGCGGTGGACTGTAGTATGTAGAGTGCCGGCATCCATAGGTCGCTCGTTCAAATCCGGTTCGAAGAATTTTTTTTTCAATATCACATATTTTTTACATATTACGAAACATTGATTTCGTAATTTGAACCCTTCGATAGCTCAGTTGGTAGAGCGGTGGACTGTAGTATGTAGAGTGCCGACATCCATAGGTCGTTGGTTCAAATCCGGCTCGAAGGATTATGTTTTTAATATCACATAATTTTTTACATATTACGAAACATTGATTTGGTAGCTGCTACCCTTCGGTAGGTCAGTTGGTAGAGCGGTGGACTGTAGTATGTAGAGTGCCGACATCCATAGGTCGCTGGTTCAAATCCGGCTCGAAGGATTATGTTTTTAATATCACATATTTTTTTACATATTACGAAACATTGATTTGGCAAATTCAACCCTTCGATAGCTCAGTTGGTAGAGCGGTGGACTGTAGTATGTGGAGTGCCGATTTGGTAATGTAACGTACCAATGTTTATCCGTTTGACGGCGACGCGGCGCTTACGCGCTTCGATATTTCGTCTATATGCAGTTAAATCAGTACGATTGCTTTGGAAAAAAGTTCAAAATTTCCAAGATATGTCAAAATAATGAAAACATTTTTTATTAAAAAAAATTTTTTTCAAAAAAAAGTAATTTTTTGTCAAATTTATAGTTTCTCAAAAATCTAATTTTTTGGAAGTAATTTTTTCCAACAATGTCAATCTTTTTAAAAAATAATAATAATTTCTGGTACTGGAAGTTCCAGCAATTTGCCTTAAGGCACGAACTTACAATGACGAGCACAGCCCGCTTCTGATGGCTAGGCCAAACGTAAATATTACGGGCACAGCCCGTGTAGGATAATCGGGTCAGAAGCAAATATTACGCATTAAAGGCGTGGCCCGTTACGTTGATCACAATTATTATAAAATATTTATATAATTCAAACTATAAAATACAAAAACAAAACTGTACACTGTGTGGAAAGTAGGAACGCGGCGCCAGCTGTACAACTTTGGCCCAACATTTACGAATCAAAATAAGTTAAGGTAAGTTAAGGGGTTAAACACTCACAACCGACGAAGTTTAATAGTTTTATAGCCTGCAATATTTGTTTTATGAAAATGTTATATTTTATGAAATTTTGGAATTCACATTTAATACGCCTGTAAGCATTATAATAATAGATGCTTGGCATTCTCCTATTTCTAATTGAGATATAGAAAATGTTTAAGTTGAATTTTATTCTATTATCAACTTCTTGTAGGGCAAGTTATAGTAATCGCAAAAAAAATTGAAAATGAAATTTTTTGCATATATTTACGTTTCAAAAGTTACAGAACATTTGAAGTATGTGTTTGTGTATGTATGTTTGGATGCAATTTATCGTCCACGATTTCGGGCGCACGGATTTTTGAATGATTCAAAAAATCTTTGCTTCCTGTTGATGGAAAGACGTGCTGCGTCCCGTAAAGCATTTTTAAAATAAAATTTTATTTTTGGTCAACTTTCTCCTATTAATGAATTATAATGTATTCTTTTATTGTTGCATTTATTTTTGAAATGAGTTTTTTTTATTTGTATTTTTATATTAATAGGTGTGTAAAACAGGCTGATTAAGTAATAATTTAACGTTCACTTTCTGCTCTCTTACAAGTAATATTAACACTATTAAAAACCATACAACTCTTCATATTGCAGAACCACCTAATAATATATTTTTAACGCACAATTCAAAATTATTAATAAATGATAATGTTTAGTTATTTTTTCTAAAAATACTAAAATTTGTTTACAAATTTCTGTAAAAAAAAATCAAGGTAAAAATTTAAAAAGCAAATTAATTATTATTATTAATTTGTATTTTTTAATATTCTATACAATTCGATATTATTTTGTAATATATTCATATATACGTTAAATTAAAATATTGATAATTACAGTTATAACTGGAATACAACTTTTTTGCATGAGTTAATAAATTAAAGATTTAAGAGTATAAAATGCAGTAAAGTACTAGTAGCTATATTTTACAGCCAATTTACAATTTCAATTATTAATAATTAAAAGTGACTTTTAAAAAATCGTTTACTTATAAGCTTGGACAAAAAACTGGAAAGTAACAAATTTAAAAGTAAAGATTTGTTTCATTCTTTTTTATTTGTAAGACTATTCGATATAAGTTTATAATTATCAGTAATGCGTGTAACCTATAGTGATACATCGATGTGTAATAATTAAAATAATTATCTAAATATCTAATTATGACAATTGTACTTATAGCTAGAATGCAACTCTTTTCCACACCACCCAAGAGGTAGAGTTGCCAGGCGCGTTTTTTTTAATGTGGTGTCGCCACAGAAATGCAAGGACTTCTGCAGCCCTAATCCACCTAAACTAACTTATTGACTAATTATAAGTAACTAATAAACGAATTGTACCGAATATAACGCGAAAAGAACCCCGCGAGATGACCTAATGTACCCGAACATTTCGATTTTTAAAAGCGAAAGAACCTCTCGGTGTGTAGTGTGTAGTTTGAATAAATATGAAATTGTAGGAAATATTAATATGAAAATTGTATTGTGGTTTTGTAACGGTGATTGTGATATTATAAAAAAAAGCATCCACATGATGTACCCCCCAGAGTACAGAAGTACCCCCCAAATACACCATGCAATTACTTGGAAAAAAACTTCACAGTTTCCCAGCCTATGAAGCTTATGGACAAATCATTTTGTGATTTGCAATTATTAATTAATTAATGTAAAAAAAAGCGCGAAAAAAAAGAAAGGTTCTTCCACAACGCCACGCCCTTTGAGCTCAAACAAAAATACGCGAAAAACTCCAAAAAAGGTATGACTGAAGATATTACCGTGAAAATGCGAACTAATAATTCGCGAACAACTTTAGAAAACGTATGACCGAAAACGCCGCTTATCAATAATATAACTTAGTAATTACTTAATAATAATAGAATAATATAACTAAAGTCTTTTCACACTCCATATTCATCTTGATATTCACCTCCAATCCGGCAGTATTCTTCTGTTGGTCTTGATCCGTCAGCAGTCTTCTGTTGGTCCAGGTTGGCCCTTGGAAAGTGATGGACAATTATGAAATAAAAATTGATTATTATTTTAAATTAATTTGAAAATAAATTACAAAATATCCGACCGAAATTTTTACGTCAAAAGGACCCTTATCTAAACATTAGTTGAAGACTAATATAATACAATAATATTGATACACCATTATAAAGATCCAATAATAATAATACAATATAATTAAAGTTTTTTCTTACATTTTATCTGGTAGCGGCTTCTCGGTGGTCTTGAAGAGGCAATCTTCTGGAAATCTTGGAATTACACCTGAAACGAGATTTAAAAAAAACACAAATTTCCCTGAAAGGGATGAGCATATAAACGGGGCCCCGGTAATGTTAATATTAAAAAAATATGAACTTTTATAAGTGTAAGACTAAGTCTCTATGTTTACTTAACTATGGTCTAAGTAACGACTAATTATGACTAATACGAGAAAACTTCTAATATATGCATGCATATTTTCCTGTGGTGTGCTTCTCCTGTAGTAGTTGGTCTTGGTATTGATCGATATTTTTTTTTTTTAAATTCAAGCACTTTTCAAGCACTGCGTCTTCAACATTTCTCCGTCAAGGGAGACCCATTGTGCAATGACGAGAATTTTAAATTTGATTAAATTATAGTACATAAAAGCAGAAAAAATCCGTTAAAATAAATATAAGTAATTTGAGAAACACGCTGGATTTCAAAATTTCAAACTAAATGTTTGCATCCGTATATAACGTAACGTAATTAATAAAATAATTCCAAAAAAATTAAACATTATTTTTAATATGTACATATAGTATTATTTATGAATTAAAGCGTATGGCGTTGCTCCGCTTCTGGGAAAAACTTTGCAAGCAACCACACACCGACAAACAAAAATTAATTTAATAATTAATCGCGAACTACTCCGACCTGCCGAGGGGGGAGGGCGACAGGTTTTAAAAACGCGAAAACTCGGCTTTAAAAATCGTTTTAAACGATTAAAAAAAACTATAAATGATCAACTGTTTCAAATTGTTTCGAATTCAATTTTCCGCACGCACGAACAAAACAGAAAAACGGTTGAACGCAAGTAAGTAACTAAGTCATAATGATAAAAATAGATTTTTAATTAAAAATTGTAAATATAATAATAAAATGTAAAAAAGGCACAATGAATCCCCCAGCTATGGTGCAAAACACCACAGGAAATCTGAAACAAGTTAAACAAATAGAAAATAAACAAATAAATAAAATAATAAACTAAGATAAATACTAGTCAATTGTAAATACAGTAGAAGTCGCGCTTCTTTTATTTGCGTTTTCGCTATTCGCGGTCAAAAAAATTTAAAAAGAAAAGTATTTCAAACATAGGATTTATAAAAAAAATTGTATGTTGACTACTAAATCTGTTCTAAACCGACAAGGTATACATTACAATCTAAATATGTATTGGATTATTTATGTTAATTCCGAGGCTGAAATTGAATATTTTCGCAACAAAAAACACGAAGGCGACTCCTCAGCAAAAATATATTAGAGTATAAAAAGTAATATAATTAGAGTATAAAAAGTCGAATAGTATCAATCCAAACACAAAATCCACGCCACGTATTTAACACTGAACATATAAAATTATTATACAATATGAAAATATAAAACTTACCATTGAACTGTTCCCACGAGCTCCAAACACTGAATGGTTTGACTTCGGTTTTTGGACCCAATTTATAGGGTCGAAACAGCGTGAATTGTTACCAGATGATATTAAAATTCAATAATTGTTATCTAATCGGAATAGTTTTGGGATCAGAATCATAGAGGGCGCAATACGAAAGTAAATATGCAATTGTGACTCAGTAACAATCTAACCTTCATGGCGGTTGATGTCAAGTATTATTTTCCTTAATTATATTTTTGTGTTCGTGTCTTAATAATTTGTGTGTTTTGTCGACTGACAATGAGTAGTAGTAGTAGTATATATATATATATATATATATATCTTTATATATTTGTGTGTAAATGAAATATAAGCAAGATTTCGGATGCAACGCTATTTTATTAACTGCAAGGTAATTTCGCCCTTTCAGTAAAAGCCAATAAAATATCTTAACAAATTATAATACGATGCCGAGATTTTTTCGAAAAGTTAAAAATATCAGTTATTACAATTATTGCGATAAACATTTTATAAGAATAAAATTTGGTATGAGTTTTTGTTCTATTATGTATAATTACATAATAATCTGTATGTTATAATTATTATTCTATATTTCTGGATTATTTGTTTGCTGTGTCCTCTGATAATGAGTGGGCATGGTGTATATGTAATTAATTATTTTTCTGCAGCCTGCCAAGCATTTCTCAAATAGAATTTTGCCTATTTGTATCAACTTTCTCGCATTATTAAATTAATTAGAATGTATTTTTTTAAGATTTATTTGCATATTATTATTATAATATTTATTGGTATATATCAAGTATGGTAAATTATTTATAAGCGCGGCCCGCCACAAAATTTTAGAATTTAATACCTTCACCTAGCCCGCGTACAATGGCTAGGAAAAACGTAAATATTACGGGCATAGCCCGCGTACGATAATCGGGCCAGAAGCAAATATTGCGCCATTGAGCATGGCCCGGTACACGAATGAATCATTAACTTCCCCAAGGAGAAGTTTATGTTTTCATAAAAAAATCCGATTCGCTAATTTTAAGTTTTCTCTTCTCTTCTTTTAAGCCATTCTGAATCGAATGAGACCAAATTTGGAAAAGGTATGTTTGTGTTTGTGTGTATGTGCGTATGTGCGTATGTGCGTATGTGTGTATGTGTTTGTGCGTGTGCGTGAACAGATTTTTTTGCTGTAAATCGCCCTTCGATAGCTCTGTTGGTAGAGCGGTGGACTGTAGTATGTAGAGTCCCGACATCCATAGGTCGCTGGTTCAAATAGGGGTCGGGGAATTATGTTTTTAATATCACATAATTTTTTATATATTACGAAACATTGATTTCCTAATTTCAACCCTTCGATAGCTCAGTTGGTAGAGCGCAGGACTGTAGTATGTAGAGTGCCGGCATCCATAGGTCGTTGGTTCAAATCCGCTTCTAAGGATTTTGTTTTCAATATCACATAATTTTTACCAAATTTATTACGAAACATTTATTTGCAAACTTCAATACTTCGATAGCTCAGTTCGTAGAGTAGAGGTCTGTAGTATGTAGAGTGGCGACATCCATAGGTTGCTGGTTCAACTCCGGCTCGAAGGATTATGTTTTTATGAAACATAATAAAGGATTATGTTGATTATGAAACATTGATTTGGCAACTTCAACCCTTCAATAGGTCAGTTGGTAGAGCGGTGGACTGTAGTATGTAGAGTGCCGACATCCATAGATTGCTGATTCAAATTCGGCTCGAAGGATTATGTTTTTAATATCACATAATTTTTTACATATTACGAAACATTGATTTGCCGATTTCAACCCTTCGATACCTCAGTTGGTAGAGCGGTGGTCGCTGGTTCAAATCGGGGTCGAAGAATTATGTTTTTAATATCACATAATTTTTTACATATTACGAAAGATTGATTTGCTAATTTCAACCCTTCGATAGCTCAGTTGGTAGAGCGGTAGACTGTAGTATGTAGAGTGCAGACATCCATAGGTCGCTGGTTCAAATCCGGCTCGAAGAATTTTGTTTTTAATAACACATAATTTTTTACATATTGCGAAACATTGATTTGGTAGGTTCAACCCTTCGATAGCTCAGCTGGTAGTGTGGTCGATTGTAGTATGTATAGTGCCAACATCCATAGGTCGCTGGTTCAAATCCGGCTCGAGGGATTGCGTTTTTAATATCACATAGTTTTTTAGATATTACGAAACATTGATTTGCAAACTTCAGCACTTCGGTAGCTCAGTTGGTAGAGCGGAGGACTGTAGTATGTAGAGTGCCGACATTCATTATGTCGGAGAATTATGTTTTTAATATCACATAATTGTTTACATATTACGAAACATTGATTTGGCAATTTCAACCCTTCGATAGCTAAGTTCATAGAGCGGTGGACTGTAGTATGTAGAGTGCCGACATCCATCGGTCTCTGGTTCAAATCCGGCTCGAAGTAATATGTTTTAATATCACATAATTTTTTACATATTACGAAACATTGATTTGGTAAATTCAACCCTTCGATAGCTCAGTTGGTAGAGCGGTGGACTGTAGTATGTAGAGTGCCGACATCCATAGGTCGCTGGTTCAAATCCGGCTCGAAGGATTATGTTTTTATTATCACATAATTTTCTATATATTACGAAACTTTGATTTCTCTATAGCTCAGTTGGCAGATCGGTGGACTGTAATAAGTAGAGTGCCGACATCCATAGGTCGCTGGTTCAAATCCGCGCGAAGGATTGAGTTCTTCAACATTACATAGGAGGATTATGTTTTTAATATCACATAATTTTTTACATATTACGAAACATTGATTTGGTAATTTTAACCCTTCGATTGCTAAGTTGGTAGAGCGGTGGACTGTAGTATGTAGAGTGCCGACATCCATAGGTCGCTGGTTCAAATCCGGCTCGAAGTATTATGTTTTTAATATCACATAATTTTCTACATATTACGAAACATTGCTTTGGTAATTTCAACCCTTCTATAGCTCAGTTGGTAGAACGGTGGACTGTAATATCTAGAGTGCCGACATCCATAGGTCGCTGGTTCAAATCCGCGCGAAGGATTGAATTCTTCAACATTACATAATATTTTACATGTTAATTTAATTACGAAACATTGATTTGGTCATTTCAACCCTTCGATAGCTCAGTTGGTAGAGCGGTGGACTGTAGTATGTAGAGTGCCGACATCCATAGGTCGCTGGCTCAAATCCGGCTCGAAGAGTTATGTTTTTAATATCACATAATTTTTTACATATTACGAAACATTGCTTTGCAGGTTTCAACACTTCTGTAGCTCAGTTGGTAGAGCGGAGGACTGTAGTATGTAGAGTGCTGACATCCATAGGTCGATGGTTCGAATCCGGGTCGAAGGATTATTTTTTTAATATCACATAATTTTTTATATATTACGAAACATTGATTTGATGATTTCAACCCTTCGATAGCACAGTTGGTACAGCGGAGGACTGTAGAGCGCCCACATCCATAGGTCGCTGGTTCAAATCCGGTTCGAAGGATTTTGTTTTCAATATCACATAATTTTTTACATATTACGAAACATTTATTTGTAACCTTCAACACTTCGATAGCTCAGTTGGTAGAGCGGTGGACTGTAATAAGTAGAGTGCCGACATCCATAGGTCGCTGGTTCAAATCCGCGCGAAGGATTGAATTCTTCAACATTACATAATAATTTACATGTTAAGAAACGTTCGATACCTCAGTTGGTAGAGTGGTCGATTGTAGTATGTAGAGTGCCGAAATCCATAGATCGCTGGTTCAAATCCGGCTCGTAGGTTTATATTTTTAATATCACATAATTTTTTACATATTAC
The DNA here is from genome assembly GCF_003426905.1 of Ctenocephalides felis. Classification (NCBI taxonomy): domain Eukaryota; kingdom Metazoa; phylum Arthropoda; class Insecta; order Siphonaptera; family Pulicidae; genus Ctenocephalides; species Ctenocephalides felis. The sequence continues at coordinate 61,768 of NW_020537819.1, forward strand.
GAAACATTGATTTGGTAAGTTCAAGCCTTCGTTAGGTCAGTTGGTAGAGCGGTGGACTGTAGTAAGTAGAGTGTCGACATCCATAGGTCGCTGGTTCAAATCCGGCTCGAAGAATTATGTTTTTAATATCACATAATTTTTTAAATATTACGAAACATTGATTTGGTAGGTTCAAGCCTTCGTTAGGTCAGTTGGTAGAGCGGTGGACTGTAGTATGTCGAGTGCCGACATCCATATTACGCTGGTTCAAATCCGGCTCGAAGGATTTTGTTTTTAATATCACATAATCTTTTTAAATATTACGAAACATTGATTTTGTAATTTCTACCCTTCTATAGCTCAGTTAGTAGAACGGTGGACTGTAATATGTAGAGTGCCGACATCCATAGGTCGCTGGTTCAAATCCGCGCCAAGGATTGAATTCTTCAACATTACATAATATTTTACATGTTAAGGAACGTTCGATAGCTCAGTTGGTAGAGTGGTCGATTGTAGTATGTAGAGTGCCGAAATCCATAGGTCGCTGGTTCAAATCCGGCTGGTAGGTTTATATTTTTAATATCACATAATTTTTTACATATTACGAAACATTGACTTGGTAATTTCAACCCTTTGATAGCTAAGTTGATAGAGCGGTGGACTGTAGTATGTAGAGTGCCGACATCCATCGGTCGCTGGTTCATATCCGGGTCGAAGGATTTTGTTTTTAATATCACATAATTTTTTACATATTACGAAACATTGGTTTGGTATTCAACCCTTCGATAGCTCAGTTGGTAGAGCGGTTGACTGTAGTATGTAGAGTGCCAAAATCCATAGGTCGCTGGTTCAATTCCGGCTCGTAGGTTTATATTTTTAATATCACATAATTTTTTACATATTACGAAACATTGATTTGGTAAGTTCAAGCCTTCGTTAGGTCAGTTGGTGGAGCGGTGGACTGTAGTATGTAGAGCGCCGACTTCCATAGGTCGGTGATTCAAATCCGGCTCGTAGTTTTATATTTTTAATATTACATAATTTTTTACATATTACGAAACATTGATTTGGTAACTTCATCCCTTCGATAACTCAGTTGGTAGAGCGGTGGACTGTAGTATGTAGATTGCCGACATCGTCGCTGGTTCAAATCCGGCTCGGAGGATTATATTTTTAATATCACATAATTTTTCACAAATTACGAAACATTGATTTGCTGATTTCCACCCTTCGATAGCTCAGTTGGTAGAGTGGTGGACTGTAGTATCTAGAGTGCCGACATCCATAGGTCGCTGGTTCAACGAAACATTGATTTGGTAAATTCAACCCTTCGATAGCTCAGTTGGTAGAGCGGTGGACTGTAGTATGTACAGTGCCGACATCCATAGGTCGCTGGTTCAAATCCGGCTCGAAGGATTATGTTTTTAATATCACATAATTTTTTACATATTACGAAACATTGATTCTGTATTTTCTACCCTTCGATAGCTCAGTTGGTAGAGCGGTGGACTGTAGTATGTAAATTGCCGACATCCATAGGTTGCTGGTTCAAATCCGGCTCGAAAGATTATGTTTTTAATATCACATAATTTTTTATATATAACGAAACATTGATTTGGTAATTTCTACCCTTCGATAGCTCAGTTGGTAGAGTGGTGGACTGTAGTATGTAGATTGCCGACATCCATAGGTCGCTGGTTCAAATCCGGCGCGAAGGATTATATTTTTAATATCACATAATTTTTCACAAATTACGAAACATTGATTTGCTGATTTCCACCCTTCGATAGCTCAGTTGGTAGAGCGGTGGACTGTAGTATGTAGAGTGCCGACATCCATAGGTTGGTGGTTCAAATTCGGCTCGAAGGATTTTATTTTTAATATCACATAATTTTTTACAGAGTACAAAACATTTTCTTCTGCGTGTGCATTAAACCATTCGATAGCTCAGTTGGTAAAGCGGTGAACTGTACAGTGTGTGAGGCTGACATCCATAAGTCGCTGGTTCAAAACCGGCTCGCAGGATTGTATTTTTAATATCACATAATTTTTTAAATATTACGAAACATTGATTTGGTAACTTCATCCCTTCGATAGGTCAGTTAGTAGAGCGGTGGACTTTAGTATGTAGATTGCCGACATCCATAGGTCGCTGGTTCAAATCTGACTCGAAGGATTTTGTTTCTAATATCACATAATTTTTTACGAAACATTGATTTGCTAATTTCAACCCTTCGATAGCTCAGTTGGTGGAGCGGTGGACTGTAGTATGTAGAGTGCTGACATCCATAGGTCGATGGTTCAAATCCGGGTAGAGTGCCGACATCCATAGGTTGCTGGTTCAAATCCGGCTCCAAGGATTATGTATTTAATATCACATAATTTTTTACATATTACGAATCATTGATTCGTTAGTTGAAACGTTTGATAGCTCAGTTGGTAGAGTGGTCGACTGTAGTATGTAGAGTGCCGAAATCCATAGGTCGCTGGTTCAAATCCGGCTCGTAGGTTTATATTTTTAATATCACATAATTTTTTACATATTACAAAACATTGATTTGGTAATATCAACCCTTCGATAGCTCAGTTGGTAGAGCGGTGGACTGTAGTATGTAGAGTGCCGACATCCATAGGTCGCTGATTCAAATCCGGCTCGGAGGATTATGTTTTTAATATCACATAATTTTTTACACATTACGAAACATTGATTTGCAAACTTCAACACTTCGATAGCTCAGTTGGTAGAGCGGAGGACTGTAGTATGTAGAGTGCCGACGTCCATAGGTCGCTGGTTCAAATCGGGGTCGAGGAATTATATTTTTAATATCTTATAATTTTTTACATATTACGAAACATTGATTTGGTAATTTCAACCCATCGATAGCTCAGTTGGTAGAGCGGTGGACTGTAGTATGTAGAGTGCCGACATCCGTAGGTCGCTGGTTCAAATCGAGCTCGAGAAACTACTTTTTTTAATATCACATAATTTTTTACATATTGCGAAACATTGATTTGGTAAGATCAACCCTTCGATAGCTCAGTTGGTAGAGCGGTGGACTGTAGTATGTGGAGTGCCGACGTCCATAGGTCGCTGGTTCAAATCCGGCTCGAAGGATTATGTTTTTAATATCACATAATTTTTTACATATTACGAAACATTGATTTTGCAATTTCTACCCTTCGATAGCTCAGTTGGTAGAGCGGTGGACTGTAGTATGTAAATTGCCGACATCCATAGGTCGCTGGTTCAAATCCGGCTCGAAGGATTATGTTTTTAATATCACATAATTTTTTACATATTACGAAACATTGATTTGGTAATTTCTACCCTTCGATAGCTCAGTTGGTAGAGCGGTGGACTGTAGTATGTAGATTGCCGACATCCATAGGTCGCTGGTTCAAATCCGGCTTGAAGGATTGTACTTTTTATATCACATAATTTTTCACAAATTACGAAACATTGATTTGCTGATTTCCACCCTTCGATAGCTCAGTTGGTAGAGTGGTGGACTGTAGTATCTAGAGTGCCGACATCCATAGGTCGCTGGTTCAACGAAACATTGATTTGGTAAATTCAACCCTTCGATAGCTCAGTTGGTAGAGCGGTGGACTGTAGTATGTACAGTGCCGACATCCATAGGTCGCTGGTTCAAATCCGGCTCGAAGGGATATGTTTTTAATATCACATAATTTTTTACATATTACGAAACATTGATTTGGTAATTTCTACCCTTCGATAGCTCAGTTGGTAGAGCGGTGGACTGTAGTATGTAGATTGCCGACATCCATAGGTCGCTGGTTCAAATCCGGCTCGAAGGATTATATTTTTAATATCACATAATTTTTCACAAATTACGAAACATTGATTTGCTGATTTCCACCCTTCGATAGCTCAGTTGGTAGAGTGGTGGACTGTAGTATCTAGAGTGCCGACATCCATAGGTTGCTGGTTCAACGAAACATTGATTTGGTAAATTCAACCCTTCGATAGCTCAGTTGGTAGAGCGGTGGACTGTAGTATGTACAGTGCCGACATTCATAGGTCGCTGGTTCAAATCCGGCTCGAAGGATTATGTTTTTAATATCAGATAATTTTTTACATATTACGAAACATTGATTTGGTAATTTCTACCCTTCGATAGCTCAGTTGGTAGAGCGGTGGACTGTAGTATGTAGATTGCCGACATCCATAGGTCGCTGGTTCAAATCCGGGTCGAAGGATTATATTTTTAATATCACATAATTTTTCACATATTACGAAACATTGATTTGCTGATTTCCACCCTTCGATAGCTCAGTTCGTAGAGTGGTGGACTGTAGTATCTAGAGTGCCGACATCCATAGGTCGCTGGTTCAACGAAACATTGATTTGGTAATTTCTACCCTTCGATAGCTCAGTTGGTAGAGCGGTGGACTGTAGTATGTAGAGTGCCGACATCCATAGGTTGGTGGTTCAAATTCGGCTCGAAGGATTTTATTTTTAATATCACATAATTTTTTACAGAGTACAAAACATTTTCTTCTGCGTGTGCATTAAACCATTCGATAGCTCAGTTGGTAAAGCGGTGAACTGTACAGTGTGTGAGGCTGACATCCATAAGTCGCTGGTTCAAAACCGGCTCGTAGGATTGTATTTTTAATATCACATAATTTTTTAAATATTACGAAACATTGATTTGGTAATTTCTACCCTTTGATAGCTCAGTTGGTAGGGTGGTGGACTGTAGTATGTAGAGTGCCGACATCCATAGGTCGCTGGTTCAAATCGGTCTCGAAGGATTATGTTTTTAATATCACATAATTTTTTACATACTACGAAACATTGATTTGGTAATTTCAGCCCTTCGATAGCTCAGTTGGTAGATCAGTGGACTGTAGTATGTAGAGTGCCGACATCCATATTTAACCCTTTGAACTCCGCGCGGTCGACGCATGTGACGCCCCAGCAACTCCCTGAGTATATTAGCGTAATATCTGTCATGTTTGTTATATAATGAAGAAAAGGAACAAAAAAGAATTAAAGTATTTATTTTTTAACAGTATTATTTCAATGCGTTTTAATGTTAATTTCAAACATCAACAATTAGTGATTCGTTATTAACTTTATTCGTTATTATATTTGTTAACGTTATGATGTGATCAGAGCGTGTCGGACTGGGTCCGACAACGGAGTTGCGGAACACATTTTGTATGTCGAACTGGAGCCGACAACGGAGCGTAAAGGGTTAATATCACATAATTTCTTACATATTACAAAACATTGATTTGGTAATTTCAACCCTTCGATAGATCAGTTGGTAGAGCGGTGGACTGTAGTATGTAGAGTGCCGACATCCATAGGTCGCTGGTTCAAATCCGGCTCCAAGGATTATGTATTTAATATCACATTATTTTTTACATATTGATTCGTTAATTGAAACGTTTTATAGCTCAGTTGGTAGAGTGGTCGACTGTAGTATGTAGAGTGCCGAATTCCATAGGTCGCTGGTACAAATCGGGCTCGAAGGATCATGATTTTTAATATCACATAATATTTTACATATTACGAAGCATTGATTTGCAGAATTCAACATTTCTGTAGCTCAGTTGGTAGAGCGGTGGACTGTAGTATGTAGAGTGCCGACTTCCATAGGTTATGGTTCAAATCCGGCTCCAAGGATTATGTATTTAATATCACATAATTTTTTACATATTACGAATCATTGATTCGTTAATTGAAACGTTTGATAGCTCAGTTGGTAGAGTGGTCGACTGTAGTATGTAGAGTGCCGAAATCCATAGGTCGCTGGTTCAAATCCGGCTCGTAGGTTTATATTTTTAATATCACATAATTTTTCACATATTACGAAACATTGATTTGGTAATTTCAACCCTTCGATAGCTCATTTGATAGAGCGGTCAACTGTAGTATGCAGAGTGCCGAATTCCATAGGTCGCTGGTTCAAATCGGGCTCGAAGGATCATGATTTTTAATATCACATAATATTTTACATATTACGAAGCATTGATTTGCAGAATTCAACATTTCTGTAGCTCAGTTGGTAGAGCGGAGGACTGTAGTATGTAGAGTGCTGACATCCATAGGTCGATGGTTCAAATCCGGCTCGAAGAATTATTTTATTAATATCACACCTATATACACATAGGTCGCTGGTTCAGATGGAAGGATTATGTTTTTAATATCACATAATTTTTTACATATTACGAAACATTGATTTGGTAATTCCAACCCTTCTATAGCTCAGTTGATAGAACGGTGGACTGTAATATGTAGAGTGCCGAAATCCGTAGGTCGCTGGTTCAAATCCGGCTCGTAGGTTTGTATTTTCAATATCACATAAATTTTTACATATTACAAAACATTGATTTGGTAATTTCAACCTTCCGATAGCTCAGTTGATAGAGCGGTGAACTGTAGTACGTAGAGTGCCGAAATCCATAGGTCGCTGATTCAAATCCGGCTCGGAGGATTGTTTTTAATATAACACAATTTTTTACATATTACGAAACAATGATTTGCAGATTTCAACACTTCTGTAGCTCAGTTGGTAGAGCGAAGGACTGTAGTATGTAGAGTGCTGACATCCATAGGTCGATGGTTCAAATCCGGGTCGAAGGATTATTTTTTTAATATCACATAATTTTTTACATATTACGAAACATTGATTTGTTGATTTCAACTCTTCGATAGCTCAGTTGGTAGAGCGGAGGTCTGTAGTATGTAGAGTGGCGACATCCATAGGTCGCTGGTTCAAATCTGGCTCGAAGGGTTATGTTTTTATGAAACATAATGAAGGATTATGTTGATTATGAAACATTGATTTGGTAATTTCAACCCTTCAATAGGTCAGTTGGTAAGCGGTGGACTGTAGTATGTAGAGTGCCGACATCCATAGGTTGGTGGTTCAAATTCGGCTCGAAGGATTTTATTTTTAATATCACATAATTTTTTACAGAGTACAAAACATTTTCTTCTGCGTGTGCATTAAACCATTCGATAGCTCAGTTGGTAAAGCGGTGAACTGTACAGTGTGTGAGGCTGACATCCATAAGTCGCTGGTTCAAAACCGGCTCGTAGGATTGTATTTTTAATATCACATAATTTTTTAAATATTACGAAACATTGATTTGGTAATTTCTACCCTTCGATAGCTTAGTTGGTAGGGTGGTGGACTGTAGTATTTAGAGTGCCGACATCCATAGGTCGCTGGTTCAAATCGGGCTCGGAGGATTATGTTTTTATGAAACATAATGAAGGATTATGTTGATTATGAAACATTGATTTGGTAATTTCAACCCTGCAATAGGTCAGTTGGTAGAGCGGTGGGCTGTAGTATGTAGAGTGCCGACATCCATAGGTCGCTGGTTCAAATCGGGCTCGGAGGATTATGTTTTTATGAAACATAATGAAGGATTATGTTGATTATGAAACATTGATTTGGGAATTTCAACCCTTCAATAGGTCAGTTGGTAGAGCGGTGGACTGTAGTATGTAGAGTGCCGACATCCATAGGTCGCTGGTTCAAATCCGGCTCGAAGGATTTTGTTTTCAATATCACATAATTTTTGCATATTACGAAACATTGATTTGGTAATTTCTACCCTTCGATAGCTCAGTTGGTGGAGCGGTGGACTGTAGTACGTAGATTGCCGACATCCATAGGTCGCTGGTTCAAATCCGGCTCGAAGGATTATATTTTTAATATCACATAATTTTTCCTAGATTACGAAACATTGATTTGCTAATTTCCACCCTTCGATAGTTCAGTTGGTAAGGTGGTGTACTGTAGTATGTAGAGTGCCGACATCCATAGGTTGCTGGTTCAAATGTGGCTCGAAGGATTATGTGTTTAATATCACATAATTTTTTACATATTACGAAACATTGATTTGGGAGGTTCAAGCCTTCGTTAGGTCAGTTGGTAGAGCGGTGGACTGTAGTCTGTAGAGTGCCGACATCCATAGGTCGCTGGCTCAAATCCGGCTCGAAGAATTATGTTTTTAATATCACATAATTTTTTACATATTACGAAACATTGATTTGCAGATTTCAACACTTCTGTAGCTCAGTTGGTAGAGCGGAGGACTGTAGTGTATAGAGTGCTGACATCCATAGGTCGATGGTTCAAATCCGGGTAGAGTGCCGACATCCGTAGGTCGCTGGTTCAAATCCGGCTCGTAGGTTTATATTTTTAATATCACATAATTTTTTACATATTACGAAACATTGATTTGGTAATTTCAACCCTTCGATAGCTCAGTTGGTAGAGCGATGGACTGTAGTATGTAGAGTGCCGACATCCATAGGTCGCTGGCTCAAATCCGGCTCGAAGAGTTATGATTTTTAATATCACGTAATTTTTTACATATTACGAAACATTGATTTGCAGATTTCAACACTTCAGTAGCTCACTGCCCTGAAGCAGGTCCGTCAGCTGAGTTAAACTCCAACTTCTTTCAGGGAAGAAGTAATGTGAGGGTTTTTTCCATTTCCATTTCACACCGTAGTGAAGAGATGAGCTAATTTTCAATTGGTAACATTTTTTTATCTATATGTTCAAGTGAAAATGGACATCACGCTGTCCGATGTCAGATTGCCAGAGCAGGGGATAATATATATATATATATATATATATATATATATATATACGTATATTTAATGAAAACCTTCTTAATAAATTTGCCATTCTAGTGAATAAGTGGTTAAGTCGAATTTCGGCAAAAATGTTCTAAATCGCGGTATTAACTATTTCTCTGAATGATTTTTAAATTGATAAACTTCTGGTTAGGAGTCAAAGTTAATGAAGCACTTTATATAAAATTTAAATCATTAATTTCTAATACTCGATATTACGCGAAATCAAGCTTTGAAAAATAGTGAAAACTGACTTAACCACTTATTCAATGACAGGAATATGCATGTGCGTAACAGTAATTAATTAGAATATATTGATTTGTTTCAGGTTGTTGAAGACGACATGAAATGAGTAAGTTAATTATTTAAATAATATTTTTTTAAACTCCATATATATGTTTTTAAAACGCTTTCTATAATGGAAATTGCAAAATGTCGTAAACTTCAATACAATGAACTGATTGCTTATTTTACAAATAAAAATATAAATCGTTCATTTGCACATAAAATCGAAATTTTTCATCAAATTTAGGAAGTGTTGTTCTTATACTTGTATATAAATATTCATTTTAAAATCATTTCACATTAAATTACTGCGATACTTTGATAATTCAGTTGGTAGAACGGTAGACTGTAGATTCTACAGTCGGCACTCTACAGTGTTTAATGTAAGGTGCCGACATCTATATATCGCTGGTTCAAATTCTGCTCGAATGATTGCATCACATAATTTATTATCAACTGCAAAACATTATTTCGAGTTTGCTTCTGCTTGGCAATCAGCAGTTTGATAGCTCAGTTGGAAGAGCCGTGGATTGCATTATGTAGAGTGCCGACATCCATGCTCGAAGGATTGTATTTTTAATATCAGATATTTTCTTTATTATCATATATGGACCTACGGAATTCAACTTTGGGGTACTGCTAAAAAGAGCAATTTAATCATAATACAAGGTGCACAAAACAAATTCCTGCGGCAAATATTTGACCTCTTTATTATGCGAAAGTTGCAGATTCTTAGAAATCTGTTCATTTGGAATTATTTTATCAGCAAATACAATAATGTTTTATAAGTCTTTGTGAAGTGTTAATATCTAATTATGATTTGTTAATCAACTAAATACACTATACTAAATACTGATTCATATCGACTAATAATTTACTCGTAATACTTCTTTATGACAATTGTGCCGACAAGTGTAGAATGAGAAAAGGATTTTTTGGCTTGTTATATTTGTACTAAAATTTGGTTCTCGTTTGAAGATGAAACAATTGATAGTTTATATTTTTTAAAAACATATTTCAATAAACAAAATATAAGTTATTAACTGAATTTGTTTCTTTCCTTGAATATATAATTTCATACGAGCCGATTATATGTAAAGTGTTTAACATAGAAGTTAATACATAATTATATATAAATATATATAAATACTCATATTCTCTATGTGATATATTAATTAATATGTTCTTATTTTAGAAAAATAATAATGTTAATATGTCAATATAACAACTGCAGTAACTAAAATAATGCCTAGTAAAAGTTTCATTGATAATACCGGTATTAAATGATTTAAAAAACATTTTACTTGTATTGACGTAATGAAGAATTGATGAACTTTTTGGTAAGGCATGTGTAGCGGTTTCGAAGATACGGAGAAAAAAAAAAAAAAAATTTGGCGGTCAAAAATGATCATTAGACATATGCCAATAAAATTATCAAAGATTATGTTTTTAATATCACATAATTTTTTACATATTACCCTTCGGTAGCTCAGTTGGTAGAGCGGTGAACTGTAGTATGTAGAGTGCCGGCATCCATAGGTCGCTCGTTCAAATTCGGTTCGAAGAATTTTGTTTTCAATATCACATATTACGAAACATTGATTTGCAAACTTCAACACTTCGGTAGCTAAGTTAATAGAGCGGAGGACTGTAGTATGTAGAGTGCCGACATTCATAGGTCGCTGGTTCAAATCGGGGTCGGGGAATTATGTTTTTAATATCACATAATTTTTTATATATTACATTGATTTCCTAATTTCAACCCTTCGATAGCTCAGTTGCTAGAGCGCAGGACTGTAGTATGTAGAGTGCCGGCATCCATAGGTCGTTGGTTCAAATCCGGTTCTAAGGATTTTGTTTTCAATATCACATAATTTTTACCAAATTTATTACGAAACATTGATTTGCAAACTTCAACACTTCGATAGCTCAGTTGGTAGAGTGGAGGACTGTAATATGTAGAGCGCCGACATCCATAGGTCGCTGGTTCAAAACCGGCTCGTGGGATTGTGTTTTTAATATCACATAATTTTTTTAAATATTACGAAACATTGATTTTGTAATTTCTACCCTTGTATAGCTCAGTTGGTAGAACGGTGGACTGTAATATGTAGAGTGCCGACATCCATAGGTCGCTGGTTCAAATCCGGCTCGAAGGATTATGTTTTTAATATCACATAATTGTTTATATATCACGAAACATTAATTTGCAAACTTCAACACTTCGATAGCTCAGCTGGTAGAGCAGAGGTCTGTAGTATGTAGAGTGGCGACAACCATAGGTTGCTGGTTCAAATCCGGCTCGAAGGATTATGTTTTTATGAAACATAATGAAGGATTATGTGTTGTGTTTTTAATATCACATAATTTTTTACATATTACGAAACATTGATTTGGTAATTTCAACCCTTCGATAGCTCAGTTGGTAGAGCGGTGGACTGTAGTATGTAGAGTGCCGACATCCATAGGTCGCTGGTTCAAATCCGGCTCGAAGGATTATGTTTTTAATATCACATAATTTTTTACATATTACGAAACATTGATTTTGTAATTTCTACCCTTCGATAGCTCAGTTGGTAGAGCGGTGGACTGTAGTATGTAAATTGCCGACATCCATAGGTCGCTGGTTCAAATCCGGCTCGAAGGATTATGTTTTTAATATCACATAATTTTTTACATATTACGAAACATTGATTTGGTGATTTCTACCCTTCGATAACTTAGTTGGTAGAGCGGTGGACTGTAGTATGTAGATTGCCGACATCCATAGGTAGCTGGTTCAAATCCGGCTCGAAGGATTATATTTTTAATATCACATAATTTTTCACAAATTACGAAACATTGATTTGCTGATTTCCACCCTTCGATAGCTCAGTTGGTAGAGTGGTGGACTGTAGTATGTAGATTGCCGACATCCATAGGTCGCTGGTTCAAATCCGGCTCGAAGGATTATATTTTTAATATCACATAATTTTTCACAAATTACGAAACACCCTTCGATAGCTCAGTTGGTAGAGTGGTGGACTGTAGTATGTACAGTGCCGACATCCATAGGTCGCTGGTTCAACGAAACATTGATTTGGTAAATTCAACCCTTCGATAGCTCAGTTGGTAGAGCGGTGGACTGTAGTATGTACAGTGCCGACATCCATAGGTCGCTGGTTCAAATCCGGCTCGAAGGATTATGTTTTTAATATCACATAATTTTTTACATATTACGAAACATTGATTTTGTATTTTCTACCCTTCGATAGCTCAGTTGGTAGAGCGGTGGACTGTAGTATGTAAATTGCCGACATCCATAGGTCGCTGGTTCAAATCCGGCTCGAAGGATTATGTTTTTAATATCACATAATTTTTTACATATTACGAAACATTGATTTTGTGATTTCTACCCTTCGATAGCTCAGTTGGTAGAGCGGTGGACTGTAGTATGTAAATTGCCGACATCCATAGGTCGCTGGTTCAAATCCGGCTCGAAGGATTATGTTTTTAATATCACATAATTTTTTACATATTACGAAACATTGATTTGATAATTTCTACCCTTCGATAGCTCAGTTTGTAGAGCGGTGGACTGTAGTATGTACAGTGCCGACATCCATAGGTCGCTGGTTCAAATCCGGCTCGAAGGATTATATTTTTAATATCACATAATTTTTTACAAATTACGAAACATTGATTTGCTGATTTCCACCCTTCGATAGCTCAGTTCGTAGAGTGGTGGACTGTAGTATCTAGAGTGCCGACATCCATAGGTCGCTGGTTCAACGAAACATTGATTTGGTAAATTCAACCCTTTGATAGCTCAGTTGGTAGAGCGGTGGACTGTAGTATGTACAGTGCCGACATCCATAGGTCGCTGGTTCAAATCCGGCTCGAAGGATTATGTTTTTAATATCACATAATTTTTTACATATTACGAAACATTGATTTGGTAATATCTACCCTTCGATAGCTCAGTTGGTAGAGCGGTGGACTGTAGTATGTAGATTGCCGACATCCATAGGTCGCTGGTTCAAATCCGGGTCGAAGGATTATATTTTTAATATCACATAATTTTTCACAGATTACGAAACATTGATTTGCTGATTTCCACCCTTCGATAGCTCAGTTGGTAGAGTGGTGGACTGTGGTATCTAGAGTGCCGACATCCATAGGTCGCTGGTTCAACGAAACATTGATTTGGTAATTTCTACCCTTCGATAGCTCAGTTGGTAGAGCGGTGGATTGTAGTATGTAAATTGCCGACATCCATAGGTCGCTGGTTCAAATCCGGCTCGAAGGATTATATTTTTAATATCACATAATTTTTCAAAGATTACGAAACATTGATTCGCTAATTTCCACCCTTCGATAGTTCAGTTGGTAAGGTGGTGTACTGTAGTATGTAGAGTGCCGACATCCATAGGTTGCTGGTTCAAATCCGGCTCGAAGGATTATGTGTTTAATATCACATAATTTTTTACATATTACGAACATTGATTTGGTAATTTCTACCCTTCGATAGCTCCGTTGGTAGAGCGGTGGACTGTAGTCATGTAGATTGCCGACATCCATAGGTCGCTGGTTCAAATCCGGCTCGAAGGATTATATTTTTAATATCACATAATTTTT
>NW_020537819.1:76283-96745 GCF_003426905.1 Ctenocephalides felis
TTGGTAGAGCGGTGGACTGTAGTATGTAGAGTGCCGACATCCATAGGTTGGTGGTTCAAATTCGGCTCGAAGGATTTTATTTTAAATCACAATATTTTTTTTACAGAGTACAAAACATTTTCTTCTGCGTGTGCATTAAACCATTCGATAGCTCAGTTGGTAAGCGGTGAACTGTACAGTGTGTGAGGCGACATCCATAAGTCGCTGTTTCAAAACCGGCTCGTAGGATTGTATTTGTAATATCACATAATTTTTTAAATATTACGAAACATGATTTGGTAATTTCTACCTTTTGATAGCTCAGTTGGTAGGGTTGTGGACTGTAGTATGTAGAGTGCCGACATCCATAGGTCGCTGGTTCAAATCGGTCTCGGAGGATTATGTTTTTAATATCACATAATTTTTTACATACTACGAAACATTGATTTGGTAATTTCAAGCCTTCGATAGCTCAGTTGGTAGATCGGGGACTGTAGTATGTAGAGTGCCGCGTCCATAGGTCGCTGGTTCAAATCCAGCTCGAAGGATTTTGTTTTTAATATCACATAATTTTTTACATCTTACGAAACATTGATTTGGGAGGTTCAGCCTTTGTTAGGTCAGTTGGTAGAGCGGTGGACTGTAGTATGTAGAGTGCCGACATCCATATTAACCCTTTGAACTCCGCGCGGTCGACGCATGTGACGCCCCAGCAACTCCCTGAGTATATTAGCGTATATCTGTCATGTTGTTATATAATGAAGAAAAGGACAAAAAAGAATTAAAGTATTTATTTTTTAACAGTATTATTTCAATGCGTTTTAATGTTAATTTCAAACATCAACAATTAGTGATTCGTTATTAACTTTATTCGTTATTATATTGTTAACGTTATGATGTGATCAGAGCGTGTCGGACTGGGTCCGACAACGGAGTTGCGGAACACATTTTGTATGTCGAACTGGAGCCGACAACGGAGCGTAAAGGGTTAATATCACATATTTCTTACATATTACAAAACATGATTTGGTAATTTCACCCTTCGATAGATCAGTTGGTAGAGCGGTGGACTGTAGTATGTAGTGCCGACATCCATAGGTCGCCTGGTTCAAATCGGCTCAAGGATTATGTATTTAATATCACATTATTTTTTACATATTGATTCGTTAATTGAAACGTTTTATAGCTCAGTGGTAGAGTGGTCGACTGTAGTATGTAGAGTGCCGAATTCCATAGGTCGCTGTACAAATCGGGCTCGAAGGATCATGATTTTTAATATCACATAATATTTTACATATTACGAAGCATTGATTTGCAGAATTCAACATTTCTGTAGCTCAGTTGGTAGAGCGGTGGACTGTAGTATGTAGAGTGCCGACTTCCATAGGTTATGGTTCAAATCCGGCTCGAAGGATTATGTTTTTAATATCACATAATTTTTACATATTACGAAACATTGATTTGGTACTTTGTACCCTCGATAGCTCAGTTGGTAGAGCGGTGGGACTGTAGTATGTAGATGTCCGACATCCATAGGTCGCTGGTTCAAATCCGGCTCGAAGGATTATATTTTTAATATCACATAATTTTTCACATATTACGAAACATTGATTTGCTGATTTCCACCCTTCGATAGCTCAGTTGGTAGAGTGGTGGACTGTAGTATCTAGAGTGCCGACATCCATAGGTCGCTGGTTCAACGAAACATTGATTTGGTAATTTCTACCCTTCGATAGCTCAGTTGGTGGAGCGGTGGACTGTTGTATGTGGAGTGCCGACATCCATAGGTCGCTGGTTCAAATCCGGCTCCAAGGATTATGTATTTAATATCACATAATTTTTTACATATTACGAATCATTGATTCGTTAATTGAAACGTTTGATAGCTCAGTTGGTAGAGTGGTCGACTGTAGTATGTAGAGTGCCGAAATCCATAGGTCGCTGGTTCAAATCCGGCTCGTAGGTTTATATTTTTAATATCACATAATTTTTCACATATTACGAAACATGATTTGGTAATTTCAACCCTCGATAGCTCATTTGATAGAGCGGTCAACTGTAGTATGCAGAGTGCCGAATTCCATAGGTCGCTGGTTCAAATCGGGCTCGAAGGATCATGATTTTTATATCACATAATATTTTACATATTACGAAGCTTGATTTGCAGAATTCAACATTTCTGTAGCTCAGTTGTAGAGCGGAGGACTGTAGTATGTAAGTGCTGACATCCATAGGTCGATGGTTCAAATCCGGCTCGAAGAATTATTTTATTAATATCACACTATATACACATAGGTCGCTGGTTCAGATGGAAGGATTATGTTTTTTAATATCACATAATTTTTTACATATTACGAAACATTGATTTGTAATTCCAACCCTTCTATAGCTCAGTTGGTAGAACGGTGGACTGTAATATGTAGAGTGCCGAAATCCGTAGGTCGCTGGTTCAAATCCGGCTCGTAGGTTTATATTTTCAATATCACATAAATTTTTACATATTACAAAACATTGATTTGGTAATTTCAACCTTCCGATAGCTCAGTTGATAGAGCGGTGAACTGTAGTACGTAGAGCGCCGAAATCCATAGGTCGCTGATTCAAATCCGGCTCGGAGGATTGTTTTTAATATAACACAATTTTTTACATATTACGAAACATTGATTTGCAGATTTCAACACTTCTGTAGCTCAGTTGGTAGAGCGGAGGACTGTAGTATGTAGAGTGGCGACATCCATAGGTCGCTGGTTCAAATCTGGCTCGAAGGGTTATGTTTTTATGAAACATAATGAAGGATTATGTTGATTATGAAACATTGATTTGGTAATTTCAACCCTTCAATAGGTCAGTTGGTAAGCGGTGGACTGTAGTGTGTAGAGTGCCGACATCCATAGGTTGGTGGTTCAAATTCGGCTCGAAGGATTTTATTTTTAATATCACATAATTTTTTACAGAGTACAAAACATTTTCTTCTGCGTGTGCATTAAACCATTCGATAGCTCAGTTGGTAAAGCGGTGAACTGTACAGTGTGTGAGGCTGACATCCATAAGTCGCTGGTTCAAAACCGGCTCGTAGGATTGTATTTTTAATATCACATAATTTTTTAAATATTACGAAACATTGATTTGGTAATTTCTACCCTTCGATAGCTCAGTTGGTAGGGTGGTGGACTGTAGTATTTAGAGTGCCGACATCCATAGGTCGCTGGTTCAAATCGGGCTAGGAGGATTATGTTTTTATGAAACATAATGAAGGATTATGTTGATTATGAAACATTGATTTGGTAATTTCAACCCTTCAATAGGTCAGTTGGTAGAGCGGTGGACTGTAGTATGTAGAGTGCCGACATCCATAGGTCGCTGGTTCAATTCGGGCTCGGAGGATTATGTTTTTATGAAACATAATGAAGGATTATGTTGATTATGAAACATTGACTTGGGAATTTCAACCCTTCAATAGGTCAGTTGGTAGAGCGGTGGACTGTAGTATGTAGAGTGCCGACATCCATAGGTCGCTGGTTCAAATCCGGCTCGAAGGATTATATTTTTAATATCACATAATTTTTCCTAGATTACGAAACATTGATTTGCTAATTTCCACCCTTCGATAGTTCAGTTGGTAAGGTGGTGTACTGTAGTATGTAGAGTGCCGACATCCATAGGTTGCTGGTTCAAATGTGGCTCGAAGGATTATGTGTTTAATATCACATAATTTTTTACATATTACGAAACATTGATTTGGGAGGTTCAAGCCTTCGTTAGGTCAGTTGGTAGAGCGGTGGACTGTAGTATGTAGAGTGCCGACATCCATAGGTCGCTGGCTCAAATCCGGCTCGAAGAGTTATGATTTTTAATATCACATAATTTTTTACATATTACGAAACATTGATTTGCAGATTTCAACACTTCAGTAGCTCACTGCCCTGAAGCAGGTCCGTCAGCTGAGTTAAACTCCAACTTCATTCAGGGAAGAAGTAATGTGAGGGTTTTTTCCATTTCCATTTCACACCGTAGTGAAGAGATGAGCTAATTTTCAATTGGTAACATTTTTTTATCTATATGTTCAAGTGAAAATGGACATCACGCTGTCCGATGTCAGATTGCCAGAGCAGGGGATAAATATATATATATATATATATATATATATATATATATATATATATACGTATATTTAATGAAAACCTTCTTAATAAATTTGCCATTCTAGTGAATAAGTGGTTAAGTCGAATTTCGGCAAAAATGTTCTAAATCGCGGTATTAACTATTTCTCTGAATGATTTTTAAATTGATAAACTTCTGGTTAGGAGTCAAAGTTAATGAAGCACTTTATATAAAATTTAAATCATTAATTTCTAATACTCGATATTACGCGAAATCAAGCTTTGAAAAATAGTGAAAACTGACTTAACCACTTATTCAATGACAGGAATATGCATGTGCGTAACAGTAATTAATTAGAATATATTGATTTGTTTCAGGTTGTTGAAGACGACATGAAATGAGTAAGTTAATTATTTAAATAATATTTTTTTAAACTCCATATATATGTTTTTAAAACGCTTTCTATAATGGAAATTGCAAAATGTCGTAAACTTCAATACAATGAACTGATTGCTTATTTTACAAATAAAAATATAAATCGTTCATTTGCACATAAAATCGAAATTTTCATCAAATTTAGGAAGTGTTGTTCTTATACTTGTATATAAATATTCATTTTAAAATCATTTCACATTAAATTACTGCGATACTTTGATAATTCAGTTGGTAGAACGGTAGACTGTAGATTCTACAGTCGGCACTCTACAGTGTTTAATGTAAGGTGCCGACATCTATATATCGCTGGTTCAAATTCTGCTCGAATGATTGCATCACATAATTTATTATCAACTGCAAAACATTATTTCGAGTTTGCTTCTGCTTGGCAATCAGCAGTTTGATAGCTCAGTTGGAAGAGCCGTGGATTGCATTATGTAGAGTGCCGACATCCATGCTCGAAGGATTGTATTTTTAATATCAGATATTTTCTTTATTATCATATATGGACCTACGGAATTCAACTTTGGGGTACTGCTAAAAAGAGCAATTTAATCATAATACAAGGTGCACAAAACAAATTCCTGCGGCAAATATTTGACCTCTTTATTATGCGAAAGTTGCAGATTCTTAGAAATCTGTTCATTTGGAATTATTTTATCAGCAAATACAATAATGTTTCATAAGTCTTTGTGAAGTGTTAATATCTAATTATGATTTGTTAATCAACTAAATACACTATACTAAATACTGATTCATATCGACTAATAATTTACTCGTAATACTTCTTTATGACAATTGTGCCGACAAGTGTAGAATGAGAAAAGGATTTTTTGGCTTGTTATATTTGTACTAAAATTTGGTTCTCGTTTGAAGATGAAACAATTGATTGTTTATATTTTTTAAAAACATATTTCAATAAACAAAATATAAGTTATTAACTGAATTTGTTTCTTTCCTTGAATATATAATTTCATACGAGCCGATTATATGTAAAGTGTTTAACATAGAAGTTAATACATAATTATATATAAATATATATAAATACTCATATTCTCTATGTGATATATTAATTAATATGTTCTTATTTTAGAAAAATAATAATGTTAATATGTCAATATAACAACTGCAGTAACTAAAATAATGCCTAGTAAAAGTTTCATTGATAATACCGGTATTAAATGATTTAAAAAACATTTTACTTGTATTGACGTAATGAAGAATTGATGAACTTTTTGGTAAGGCATGTGTAGCGGTTTCGAAGATACGGAGAAAAAAAAAAAAAAAATATTTGGCGGTCAAAAATGATCATTAGACATATGCCAATAAAATTATCAAAGATTATGTTTTTAATATCACATAATTTTTTACATATTACCCTTCGGTAGATCAGTTGGTAGAGCGGTGAACTGTAGTATGTAGAGTGCCGGCATCCATAGGTCGCTCGTTCAAATTCGGTTCGAAGAATTTTGTTTTCAATATCACATATTACGAAACATTGATTTGCAAACTTCAACACTTCGGTAGCTAAGTTAATAGAGCGGAGGACTGTAGTATGTAGAGTGCCGACATTCATAGGTCGCTGGTTCAAATCGGGGTCGGGGAATTATGTTTTTAATATCACATAATTTTTTATATATTACGGAACATTGATTTCCTAATTTCAACCCTTCGATAGCTCAGTTGCTAGAGCGCAGGACTGTAGTATGTAGAGTGCCGGCATCCATAGGTCGTTGGTTCAAATCCGGTTCTAAGGATTTTGTTTTCAATATCACATAATTTTTACCAAATATATTACGAAACATTGATTTGCAAACTTCAACACTTCGATAGCTCAGTTGGTAGAGTGGAGGACTGTAATATGTAGAGCGCCGACATCCATAGGTCGCTGGTTCAAAACCGGCTCGTGGGATTGTGTTTTTAATATCACATAATTTTTTTAAATATTACGAAACATTGATTTTGTAATTTCTACCCTTGTATAGCTCAGTTGGTAGAACGGTGGACTGTAATATGTAGAGTGCCGACATCCATAGGTCGCTGGTTCAAATCCGGCTCGAAGGATTATGTTTTTAATATCACATAATTGTTTATATATCACGAAACATTAATTTGCAAACTTCAACACTTCGATAGCTCAGCTGGTAGAGCAGAGGTCTGTAGTATGTAGAGTGGCGACAACCATAGGTTGCTGGTTCAAATCCGGCTCGAAGGATTATGTTTTTATGAAACATAATGAAGGATTATGTGTTGTGTTTTTAATATCACATAATTTTTTACATATTACGAAACATTGATTTGGTAATTTCAACCCTTCGATAGCTCAGTTGGTAGAGCGGTGGACTGTAGTATGTAGAGTGCCGACATCCATAGGTCGCTGGTTCAACGAAACATTGATTTGGTAAATTCAACCCTTCGATAGCTCATTTGGTAGAGCGGTGGACTGTAGTATGTACAGTGCCGACATCCATAGGTCGCTGGTTCAAATCCGGCTCGAAGGATTATGTTTTTAATATCACATAATTTTTTACATATTACGAAACATTGATTTGGTAATTTCTACCCTTCGATAGCTCAGTTGGTAGAGCGGTGGACTGTAGTATGTAGATTGCCAACATCCCTAGGTCGCTGGTTCAAATCCGGGTCGAAGGATTATGTTTTTAATATCACATAATTTTTTACATATTACGAAACATTGATTTGGTAATTTCTACCCTTCGATAGCTCAGTTGGTAGAGCGGTGGACTGTAGTATGTAGATTGCCGACATCCATAGGTCGCTGGTTCAAATCCGGCTCGAAGGATTATATTTTTAATATCACATAATTTTTCACAAATTACGAAACATTGATTTGCTGATTTCCACCCTTCGATAGCTCAGTTGGTAGAGTGGTGGACTGTAGTATCTAGAGTGCCGACATCCATAGGTTGCTGGTTCAACGAAACATTGATTTGGTAAATTCAACCCTTCGATAGCTCAGTTGGTAGAGCGGTGGACTGTAGTATGTACAGTGCCGACATCCATAGGTCGCTGGTTCAAATCCGGCTCGAAGGATTATGTTTTTAATATCACATAATTTTTTACATATTACGAAACATTGATTTTGTGATTTCTACCCTTCGATAGCTCAGTTGGTAGAGCGGTGGACTGTAGTATGTAAATTGCCGACATCCATAGGTCGCTGGTTCAAATCCGGCTCGAAGGATTATGTTTTTAATATCACATAATTTTTTACATATTACGAAACATTGATTTGATAATTTCTACCCTTCGATAGCTCAGTTGGTAGAGCGGTGGACTGTAGTATGTAGATTGCCGACATTCATGGGTCGTTGGTTCAAATCCGGCTCGAAGGATTATATTTTTAATATCACATAATTTTTTACAAATTACGAAACATTGATTTGCTGATTTCCACCCTTCGATAGCTCAGTTCGTAGAGTGGTGGACTGTAGTATCTAGAGTGCCGACATCCATAGGTCGCTGGTTCAACGAAACATTGATTTGGTAAATTCAACCCTTTGATAGCTCAGTTGGTAGAGCGGTGGACTGTAGTATGTACAGTGCCGACATCCATAGGTCGCTGGTTCAAATCCGGCTCGAAGGATTATGTTTTTAATATCACATAATTTTTTACATATTACGAAACATTGATTTGGTAATATCTACCCTTCGATAGCTCAGTTGGTAGAGCGGTGGACTGTAGTATGTAGATTGCCGACATCCATAGGTCGCTGGTTCAAATCCGGCTCGAAGGATTATATTTTTAATATCACATAATTTTTCACAGATTACGAAACATTGATTTGCTGATTTCCACCCTTCGATAGCTCAGTTGGTAGAGTGGTGGACTGTGGTATCTAGAGTGCCGACATCCATAGGTCGCTGGTTCAACGAAACATTGATTTGGTAATTTCTACCCTTCGATAGCTCAGTTGGTAGAGCGGTGGACTGTAGTATGTAAATTGCCGACATTCATAGGTCGCTGGTTCAAATCCGGCTCGAAGGATTATATTTTTAATATCACATAATTTTTCAAAGATTACGAAACATTGATTCGCTAATTTCCACCCTTCGATAGTTCAGTTGGTAAGGTGGTGTACTGTAGTATGTAGAGTGCCGACATCCATAGGTTGCTGGTTCAAATCCGGCTCGAAGGATTATGTGTTTAATATCACATAATTTTTTACATATTACGAAACATTGATTTGGTAATTTCTACCCTTCGATAGCTCAGTTGGTAGAGCGGTGGACTGTAGTATGTAGATTGCCGACATCCATAGGTCGCTGGTTCAAATCCGGCTCGAAGGATTATATTTTTAATATCACATAATTTTTCACAAATTACGAAACATTGATTTGCTGATTTCCACCCTTCGATAGTTCAGTTGGTAAGGTGGTGTACTGTAGTATGTAGAGTGCCGACATCCATAGGTTGCTGGTTCAAATCCGGCTCGAAGGATTATGTGTTTAATATCACATAATTTTTTACATATTACGAAACATTGATTTGGTAATTTCTACCCTTCGATAGCTCAGTTGGTAGAGCGGTGGACTGTAGTATGTAGAGTGCCGACATCCATAGGTCGCTGGTTCAAATCGGGCTCGGAGGATTATGTTTTTAATATCACATAATTTTTTACATACTACGAAACATTGATTTGGTAATTTCAGCCCTTCGATAGCTCAGTTGGTAGATCGGTGGACTGTAGTATGTAGAGTGCCGACATTCATAGGTCGCTGGTTCAAATCCAGCTCGAAGGATTTTGTTTTTAATATCACATAATTTTTTACATATTACGAAACATTGATTTGGGAGGTTCAAGCCTTTGTTAGGTCAGTTGGTAGAGCGGTGGAATGTAGTATGTAGAGTGCCGACATCCATATTTAACCCTTTGAACTCCGCGCGGTCGACGCATGTGACGCCCCAGCAACTCCCTGAGTATATTAGCGGAATATCTGTCATGTTTGTTATATAATGAAAAAAAGGAACAAAAAAGATGCGTATTATTTCAATGCGTTTTGATGTTAATTTCAAACATCAACAATTAGTGATTCGTTATTAACTTTATTCGTTATTATATTTGTTAACGTTATGATGTGATCAGAGCGTGTCGGACTGGGTCCGACAACGGAGTTGCGGAACACATTTTGTATGTCGAACTGGAGCCGACAACGGAGCGTAAAGGGTTAATATCAAATAATTTCTTACATATTACAAAACATTGATTTGGTAATTTCAACCCTTCGATAGATCAGTTGGTAGAGCGGTGGACTGTAGTATGTAGAGTGCCGACTTCCATAGGTTATGGTTCAAATCCGGCTCGAAGGATTATGTTTTTAATATCACATAATTTTCTACATATTACGAAACATTGATTTGGTAAGTTCAACCCTTCGATAGCTCAGCTGGTAGTGTGGTCGATTGTAGTATGTAGAGTGCCGACATCCATAGGTCGCTGGTTCAAATCCGCGCGAAGGATTGAATTCTTCAACATTACATAATATTTTACATGTTACGAAACTTTTGATAGCTCAGCTGGTACGGTGGTCGACTGTAGTATGTAGAGTGCCGAAATCCATAGGTCGCTGGTTCAAATCCGGCTCGCAGGTTTATATTTTTAATATCACATAATTTTTTACATATTACGAAACATAGATTTGGTAATTTCTACCCTTCGGTAGGTCAGTTGGCAGAGCGGTGGACTGTAGTATGTAGAGTGCCGGCATCCATAGGTCGCTCGTTCAAATTCGGTTCGAAGAATTTTGTTTTCAATATCACATATTACGAAACATTGATTTGCAAACTTCAACACTTCGATAGCTCAGTTGGTAGAGTGGAGGACTGTAATATGTAGAGCGCCGACATCCATAGGTTGCTGGTTCAAATCCGGCTCGAAGGATTATGTTTTTATGAAACATAATAAAGGATTATGTTGATTATGAAACATTGATTTGGCAACTTCAACCCTTCAATAGGTCAGTTGGTAGAGCGGTGGACTGTAGTATGTAGAGTGCCGGCATCCATAGGTCGCTCGTTCAAATCCGGTTCGAAGAATTTTTTTTTCAATATCACATATTTTTTACATATTACGAAACATTGATTTCGTAATTTGAACCCTTCGATAGCTCAGTTGGTAGAGCGGTGGACTGTAGTATGTAGAGTGCCGACATCCATAGGTCGTTGGTTCAAATCCGGCTCGAAGGATTATGTTTTTAATATCACATAATTTTTTACATATTACGAAACATTGATTTGGTAGCTGCTACCCTTCGGTAGGTCAGTTGGTAGAGCGGTGGACTGTAGTATGTAGAGTGCCGACATCCATAGGTCGCTGGTTCAAATCCGGCTCGAAGGATTATGTTTTTAATATCACATAATTTTTTACATATTACGAAACATTGATTTGGCAAATTCAACCCTTCGATAGCTCAGTTGGTAGAGCGGTGGACTGTAGTATGTGGAGTGCCGATTTGGTAATGTAACGTACCAATGTTTATCCGTTTGACGGCGACGCGGCGCTTACGCGCTTCGATATTTCGTCTATATGCAGTTAAATCAGTACGATTGCTTTGGAAAAAAGTTCAAAATTTCCAAGATATGTCAAAATAATGAAAACATTTTTTATTAAAAAAAATTTTTTTTCAAAAAAAAGTAATTTTTTGTCAAATTTATAGTTTCTCAAAAATCTAATTTTTTGGAAGTAATTTTTTCCAACAATGTCAATCTTTTTAAAAAATAATAATAATTTCTGGTACTGGAAGTTCCAGCAATTTGCCTTAAGGCACGAACTTACAATGACGAGCACAGCCCGCTTCTGATGGCTAGGCCAAACGTAAATATTACGGGCACAGCCCGTGTAGGATAATCGGGTCAGAAGCAAATATTACGCATTAAAGGCGTGGCCCGTTACGTTGATCACAATTATTATAAAATATTTATATAATTCAAACTATAAAATACAAAAACAAAACTGTACACTGTGTGGAAAGTAGGAACGCGGCGCCAGCTGTACAACTTTGGCCCAACATTTACGAATCAAAATAAGTTAAGGTAAGTTAAGGGGTTAAACACTCACAACCGACGAAGTTTAATAGTTTTATAGCCTGCAATATTTGTTTTATGAAAATGTTATATTTTATGAAATTTTGGAATTCACATTTAATACGCCTGTAAGCATTATAATAATAGATGCTTGGCATTCTCCTATTTCTAATTGAGATATAGAAAATGTTTAAGTTGAATTTTATTCTATTATCAACTTCTTGTAGGGCAAGTTATAGTAATCGCAAAAAAAATTGAAAATGAAATTTTTTGCATATATTTACGTTTCAAAAGTTACAGAACATTTGAAGTATGTGTTTGTGTATGTATGTTTGGATGCAATTTATCGTCCACGATTTCGGGCGCACGGATTTTTGAATGATTCAAAAAATCTTTGCTTCCTGTTGATGGAAAGACGTGCTGCGTCCCGTAAAGCATTTTTAAAATAAAATTTTATTTTTGGTCAACTTTCTCCTATTAATGAATTATAATGTATTCTTTTATTGTTGCATTTATTTTTGAAATGAGTTTTTTTTATTTGTATTTTTATATTAATAGGTGTGTAAAACAGGCTGATTAAGTAATAATTTAACGTTCACTTTCTGCTCTCTTACAAGTAATATTAACACTATTAAAAACCATACAACTCTTCATATTGCAGAACCACCTAATAATATATTTTTAACGCACAATTCAAAATTATTAATAAATGATAATGTTTAGTTATTTTTTCTAAAAATACTAAAATTTGTTTACAAATTTCTGTAAAAAAAAAATCAAGGTAAAAATTTAAAAAGCAAATTAATTATTATTATTAATTTGTATTTTTTAATATTCTATACAAT
Source organism: Ctenocephalides felis (assembly GCF_003426905.1). Lineage (NCBI taxonomy): Eukaryota > Metazoa > Arthropoda > Insecta > Siphonaptera > Pulicidae > Ctenocephalides > Ctenocephalides felis. Next base: position 88,689 of record NW_020537819.1, read on the forward strand.
TCGATATTATTTTGTAATATATTCATATATACGTTAAATTAAAATATTGATAATTACAGTTATAACTGGAATACAACTTTTTTGCATGAGTTAATAAATTAAAGATTTAAGAGTATAAAATGCAGTAAAGTACTAGTAGCTATATTTTACAGCCAATTTACAATTTCAATTATTAATAATTAAAAGTGACTTTTAAAAAATCGTTTACTTATAAGCTTGGACAAAAAACTGGAAAGTAACAAATTTAAAAGTAAAGATTTGTTTCATTCTTTTTTATTTGTAAGACTATTCGATATAAGTTTATAATTATCAGTAATGCGTGTAACCTATAGTGATACATCGATGTGTAATAATTAAAATAATTATCTAAATATCTAATTATGACAATTGTACTTATAGCTAGAATGCAACTCTTTTCCACACCACCCAAGAGGTAGAGTTGCCAGGCGCGTTTTTTTTAATGTGGTGTCGCCACAGAAATGCAAGGACTTCTGCAGCCCTAATCCACCTAAACTAACTTATTGACTAATTATAAGTAACTAATAAACGAATTGTACCGAATATAACGCGAAAAGAACCCCGCGAGATGACCTAATGTACCCGAACATTTCGATTTTTAAAAGCGAAAGAACCTCTCGGTGTGTAGTGTGTAGTTTGAATAAATATGAAATTGTAGGAAATATTAATATGAAAATTGTATTGTGGTTTTGTAACGGTGATTGTGATATTATAAAAAAAAGCATCCACATGATGTACCCCCCAGAGTACAGAAGTACCCCCCAAATACACCATGCAATTACTTGGAAAAAAACTTCACAGTTTCCCAGCCTATGAAGCTTATGGACAAATCATTTTGTGATTTGCAATTATTAATTAATTAATGTAAAAAAAAGCGCGAAAAAAAAGAAAGGTTCTTCCACAACGCCACGCCCTTTGAGCTCAAACAAAAATACGCGAAAAACTCCAAAAAAGGTATGACTGAAGATATTACCGTGAAAATGCGAACTAATAATTCGCGAACAACTTTAGAAAACGTATGACCGAAAACGCCGCTTATCAATAATATAACTTAGTAATTACTTAATAATAATAGAATAATATAACTAAAGTCTTTTCACACTCCATATTCATCTTGATATTCACCTCCAATCCGGCAGTATTCTTCTGTTGGTCTTGATCCGTCAGCAGTCTTCTGTTGGTCCAGGTTGGCCCTTGGAAAGTGATGGACAATTATGAAATAAAAATTGATTATTATTTTAAATTAATTTGAAAATAAATTACAAAATATCCGACCGAAATTTTTACGTCAAAAGGACCCTTATCTAAACATTAGTTGAAGACTAATATAATACAATAATATTGATACACCATTATAAAGATCCAATAATAATAATACAATATAATTAAAGTTTTTTCTTACATTTTATCTGGTAGCGGCTTCTCGGTGGTCTTGAAGAGGCAATCTTCTGGAAATCTTGGAATTACACCTGAAACGAGATTTAAAAAAAACACAAATTTCCCTGAAAGGGATGAGCATATAAACGGGGCCCCGGTAATGTTAATATTAAAAAAATATGAACTTTTATAAGTGTAAGACTAAGTCTCTATGTTTACTTAACTATGGTCTAAGTAACGACTAATTATGACTAATACGAGAAAACTTCTAATATATGCATGCATATTTTCCTGTGGTGTGCTTCTCCTGTAGTAGTTGGTCTTGGTATTGATCGATATTTTTTTTTTTTAAATTCAAGCACTTTTCAAGCACTGCGTCTTCAACATTTCTCCGTCAAGGGAGACCCATTGTGCAATGACGAGAATTTTAAATTTGATTAAATTATAGTACATAAAAGCAGAAAAAATCCGTTAAAATAAATATAAGTAATTTGAGAAACACGCTGGATTTCAAAATTTCAAACTAAATGTTTGCATCCGTATATAACGTAACGTAATTAATAAAATAATTCCAAAAAAATTAAACATTATTTTTAATATGTACATATAGTATTATTTATGAATTAAAGCGTATGGCGTTGCTCCGCTTCTGGGAAAAACTTTGCAAGCAACCACACACCGACAAACAAAAATTAATTTAATAATTAATCGCGAACTACTCCGACCTGCCGAGGGGGGAGGGCGACAGGTTTTAAAAACGCGAAAACTCGGCTTTAAAAATCGTTTTAAACGATTAAAAAAAACTATAAATGATCAACTGTTTCAAATTGTTTCGAATTCAATTTTCCGCACGCACGAACAAAACAGAAAAACGGTTGAACGCAAGTAAGTAACTAAGTCATAATGATAAAAATAGATTTTTAATTAAAAATTGTAAATATAATAATAAAATGTAAAAAAGGCACAATGAATCCCCCAGCTATGGTGCAAAACACCACAGGAAATCTGAAACAAGTTAAACAAATAGAAAATAAACAAATAAATAAAATAATAAACTAAGATAAATACTAGTCAATTGTAAATACAGTAGAAGTCGCGCTTCTTTTATTTGCGTTTTCGCTATTCGCGGTCAAAAAAATTTAAAAAGAAAAGTATTTCAAACACAGGATTTATAAAAAAAATTGTATGTTGACTACTAAATCTGTTCTAAACCGACAAGGTATACATTACAATCTAAATATGTATTGGATTATTTATGTTAATTCCGAGGCTGAAATTGAATATTTTCGCAACAAAAAACACGAAGGCGACTCCTCAGCAAAAATATATTAGAGTATAAAAAGTAATATAATTAGAGTATAAAAAGTCGAATAGTATCAATCCAAACACAAAATCCACGCCACGTATTTAACACTGAACATATAAAATTATTATACAATATGAAAATATAAAACTTACCATTGAACTGTTCCCACGAGCTCCAAACACTGAATGGTTTGACTTCGGTTTTTGGACCCAATTTATAGGGTCGAAACAGCGTGAATTGTTACCAGATGATATTAAAATTCAATAATTGTTATCTAATCGGAATAGTTTTGGGATCAGAATCATAGAGGGCGCAATACGAAAGTAAATATGCAATTGTGACTCAGTAACAATCTAACCTTCATGGCGGTTGATGTCAAGTATTATTTTCCTTAATTATATTTTTGTGTTCGTGTCTTAATAATTTGTGTGTTTTGTCGACTGACAATGAATAGTAGTAGTAGTATATATATATATATATATATATATATATATATATATATATATATATCTTTATATATTTGTGTGTAAATGAAATATAAGCAAGATTTCGGATGCAACGCTATTTTATTAACTGCAAGGTAATTTCGCCCTTTCAGTAAAAGCCAATAAAATATCTTAACAAATTATAATACGATGCCGAGATTTTTTCGAAAAGTTAAAAATATCAGTTATTACAATTATTGCGATAAACATTTTATAAGAATAAAATTTGGTATGAGTTTTTGTTCTATTATGTATAATTACATAATAATCTGTATGTTATAATTATATTCTATATTTCTGGATTATTTGTTTGCTGTGTCCTCTGATAATGAGTGGGCATGGTGTATATGTAATTAATTATTTTTCTGCAGCCTGCCAAGCATTTCTCAAATAGAATTTTGCCTATTTGTATCAACTTTCTCGCATTATTAAATTAATTAGAATGTATTTTTTTAAGATTTATTTGCATATTATTATTATAATATTTATTGGTATATATCAAGTATGGTAAATTATTTATAAGCGCGGCCCGCCACAAAATTTTAGAATTTAATACCTTCACCTAGCCCGCGTACAATGGCTAGGAAAAACGTAAATATTACGGGCATAGCCCGCGTACGATAATCGGGCCAGAAGCAAATATTGCGCCATTGAGCATGGCCCGGTACACGAATGAATCATTAACTTCCCCAAGGAGAAGTTTATGTTTTCATAAAAAAATCCGATTCGCTAATTTTAAGTTTTCTCTTCTCTTCTTTTAAGCCATTCTGAATCGAATGAGACCAAATTTGGAAAAGGTATGTTTGTGTTTGTGTGTATGTGCGTATGTGCGTATGTGTGTATGTGTTTGTGCGTGTGCGTGAACAGATTTTTTTGCTGTAAATCGCCCTTCGATAGCTCTGTTGGTAGAGCGGTGGACTGTAGTATGTAGAGTCCCGACATCCATAGGTCGCTGGTTCAAATCCGGCTCAAGGGATTACGTTTTTAATATCACATAATTTTTTACATATTACGAAACATTGATTTGCAAACTTCAACACTTCGGTAGCTCAGTTGGTAGAGCGGAGGACTGTAGTATGTAGAGTGCCGACATTCATAGGTCGCTGGTTCAAATAGGGGTCGGGGAATTATGTTTTTAATATCACATAATTTTTTATATATTACGAAACATTGATTTCCTAATTTCAACCCTTCGATAGCTCAGTTGGTAGAGCGCAGGACTGTAGTATGTAGAGTGCCGGCATCCATAGGTCGTTGGTTCAAATCCGGTTCTAAGGATTTTGTTTTCAATATCACATAATTTTTACCAAATTTATTACGAAACATTTATTTGCAAACTTCAATACTTCGATAGCTCAGTTCGTAGAGTAGAGGTCTGTAGTATGTAGAGTGGCGACATCCATAGGTTGCTGGTTCAACTCCGGCTCGAAGGATTATGTTTTTATGAAACATAATAAAGGATTATGTTGATTATGAAACATTGATTTGGCAACTTCAACCCTTCAATAGGTCAGTTGGTAGAGCGGTGGACTGTAGTATGTAGAGTGCCGACATCCATAGATTGCTGATTCAAATTCGGCTCGAAGGATTATGTTTTTAATATCACATAATTTTTTACATATTACGAAACATTGATTTGCCGATTTCAACCCTTCGATACCTCAGTTGGTAGAGCGGTGGTCGCTGGTTCAAATCGGGGTCGAAGAATTATGTTTTTAATATCACATAATTTTTTACATATTACGAAAGATTGATTTGCTAATTTCAACCCTTCGATAGCTCAGTTGGTAGAGCGGTAGACTGTAGTATGTAGAGTGCCGACATCCATAGGTCGCTGGTTCAAATCCGGCTCGAAGGATTATGTTTTTATTATCACATAATTTTCTATATATTACGAAACTTTGATTTCTCTATAGCTCAGTTGGTAGATCGGTGGACTGTAATAAGTAGAGTGCCGACATCCATAGGTCGCTGGTTCAAATCCGCGCGAAGGATTGAGTTCTTCAACATTACATAGGAGGATTATGTTTTTAATATCACATAATTTTTTACATATTACGAAACATTGATTTGGTAATTTTAACCCTTCGATTGCTAAGTTGGTAGAGCGGTGGACTGTAGTATGTAGAGTGCCGACATCCATAGGTCGCTGGTTCCAATCCGGCTCGAAGGATTATGTTTTTAATATCACATAATTTTTTACATATTACGAAACATTGATTTGCCGATTTCAACCCTTCGATACCTCAGTTGGTAGAGCGGTGGTCGCTGGTTCAAATCGGGTCGAAGAATTATGTTTTTAATATCACATATTTTTTACATATTACGAAAGATTGATTTGCTAATTTCAACCCTTCGATAGCTCAGTTGGTAGAGCGGTGGACTGTAGTATGTAGAGTGCAGACATCCATAGGTCGCTGGTTCAAATCCGGCTCGAAGATTTTTGTTTTTAATACACATAATTTTTTACATATTGCGAAATATTGATTTGGTAAGTTCAACCCTTCGATAGCTCAGCTGGTAGTGTGGTCGATTGTAGTATGTAGAGTGCCAACATCCATAGGTCGCTGGTTCAAATCCGGCTCGAGGATTGCGTTTTTAATATCACATAGTTTTTTAGATATTACGAAACATTGATTTGCAAACTTCAGCACTTCGGTAGCTCAGTTGGTAGAGCGGAGGACTGTAGTATGTAGAGTGCCGACATTCATTATGTCGGAGAATTATGTGTTTAATATCACATAATTTTTTACATATTACGAAACATTGATTTGGTAAACTCAACCCTTCGATAGCTCAGTTGGTAGAGCGGTGGACTGTAGTATGTAGAGTGCCGACATCCATAGGTCGCTGGTTCAAATCCGGCTCGAAGGATTATGTTTTTATTATCACATAATTTTCTATATATTACGAAACATTGATTTCTCTGTAGCTCAGTTGGTAGATCGGTGGACTGTAAAAGTAGAGTGCCGACATCCATAGGTCGCTGGTTCAAATCCGCGCGAAGGATTGAGTTCTTCAACATTACATAGGAGGATTATGTTTTTAATATCACATAATTTTTTACATATTACGAAACATTGATTTGGTGATTTTAACCCTTCGATAGCTAAGTTGGTAGAGCGGTGGACTGTAGTATGTAGAGTGCCGACATCCATAGGTCGCTGGTTCAAATCCGGCTCGAAGAGTTATGTTTTTAATATCACATAATTTTTTACATATTACGAAACATTGATTTGCAGGTTTCAACACTTCTGTAGCTCAGTTGGTAGAGCGGAGGACTGTAGTATGTAGAGTGCTGACATCCATAGGTCGATGGTTCGAATCCGGTCGAAGGATTATTTTTTTAATATCACATAATTTTTTATATTTACGAAACATTGATTTGGTGATTTTAACCCTTCGATAGCTAAGTTGGTAGAGCGGTGGACTGTAGTATATAGAGTGCCGACATCCATAGGTCGCTGGTTCAAATCCGGCTCGAAGGATTATGTTTTTAATATCACATAATTTTCTACATATTACGAAACATTGATTTGGTAATTTCAACCCTTCTATAGCTCAGTTGGTAGAACGGTGGACTGTAATATCTAGAGTGCCGACATCCATAGGTCGCTGGTTCAAATCCGGTTCGAAGGATTTTGTTTTCAATATCACATAATTTTTTACATATTACGAAACATTTATTTGTAACCTTCAACACTTCGATAGCTCAGTTGGTAGAGCGGTGGACTGTAATAAGTAGAGTGCCGACATCCATAGGTCGCTGGTTCAAATCCGGCTCGTAGGTTTATATTTTTAATATCACATAATTTTTTTACATATTACGAAACATTGACTTGGTAATTTCAACCCTTCGATAGCTAAGTTGATAGAGCGGTGGACTGTAGTATGTAGAGTGCCGACATCCATCGGTCGCTGGTTCATATCCGGGTCGAAGGATTTTGTTTTTAATATCACATAATTTTTTACATATTACGAAACATTGGTTTGGTATTCAACCCTTCGATAGCTCAGTTGGTAGAGCGGTTGACTGTAGTATGTAGAGTGCCGACATCCATAGGTCGCTGGTTCAAATCCGGCTCGAAGGATTGTTTTTTTAATATCACATAATTTTCTTATATTACGAAACATTGATTTGGCAATTTCAACCCTTCTATAGCTCAGTTGGTGGATCGGTGGACTGTAATAAGTAGAGTGCCGACATTCATAGGTTGCTGGTTCAAATCGGGGTCGGAGAATTATGTTTTTAATATCACATAATTTTTTACATATTACGAAAAAGAGATTGGTTTATTTCAACCCTTCGATAGCTCAGTTGATAGAGCGGTGGACTGTAGTATGTAGAGTGCCGACATCCATAGGTCGCTGGTTCAAATCCGCTCGAAGAATTATGTTTTTAATATCACATAATTTTTACATATTACGAAACATTGATTTGGTAAGTTCAAGCCTTCGTTAGGTCAGTTGGTAGAGCGGTGGACTGTAGTATGTAGAGCGCCGACTTCCATAGGTCGGTGGTTCAAATCCGGCTCGTAGTTTTATATTTTTAATATTACATAATTTTTTACATATTACGAAACATTGATTTGGTAACTTCATCCCTTCGATAGGTCAGTTGTAGAGCGGTGGACTTTAGTATGTTGAATGCCGACATCCATAAGTCGCTGGTTCAAATTCGGCTCGAAGTTATGTTTTTAATATCACATAATTTTTTACATATTACGAAACATTGATTTGCAGATTTCAACACTTCTGTAGCTCAGTTGGTGGAGCGGAGGACTGTAGTATGTAGAGTGCTGACATCCATAGGTCGATGGTTCAAATCCGGGTAGAGTGCCGACATCCATAGGTCGCTGGTTCAAATCCGG
>NW_020537820.1:0-22228 GCF_003426905.1 Ctenocephalides felis
TATCATTATCACTTACATAAAAATTGCGTTAGCCATTCGGGCTGTCCGTAATGCTCGACGGCAACGCAGACTGTATTGAAAAACACTAACACTATGACGAACCAGTAGAACCACTGGGCTTTCACAGTTTTGCGAATCCAGAAACGAAATCGCTTTTCCGCCCGCCAAAAATCAGCGCATTTTCCGCGATCTCTGACGCTGCGGAGGTAACCAGACCTACCGAAACCTGCATCATAATAAAATTATTTAGTCAATTGGTCACAACAATATAGAAATAGTTAGTTCATTTCAGTAAAAACTAAATAATAATGATATTTGTTGTAAAAATATCCAGACGTTGATAATAAGATTGCGAACTAGTAATTTCAAAATTTGAAAAAAAATGCACATTTCGGAGAGATTGATTTAGATATAAAAATCAAAATTTGAAAAAAATGCACAAATGAATCTATTTGTTACTAATATATAAATTTGTGAAGCTTTTATAACAATTAGTTGATCATTCATATTACATTATTCGCCAAACAAAAGCTCATTCAAATGAAATATAATTAGAAATAAATTCATGTTTACAAGGTTAGTTAGAAGCTATTAAATATATGTAATTACATGTGTACAGAATGATAAGTTTTTCCATACAACTTGGTCAGAATATAGGTAACAAAACACGCCACAGGTGTGTGATAAAAAAACTAATATAAATAACTTGAAAAAAAAAATGATATATTATTTTATTGAAGAGAGACATAACGGTATATTGATATTTAAAACTGGAAATTTTGACCAAGAAATTTTTTGGACAAAAATGAACAATTTTTCATTAATATTCATCTGGATATTTTTATGATAATGTAAAACAAAAATTGCATGGTGTTAGTAATTTCATGACAAATGATAGTGATGGTTGTGAAAGTGATTTATTGAATTGAAAACTTCATTTAGTAATAAAGAAGTTTCTTTCAATTCATCTATGATGTGAGGTGCATTGTTATCATTAATGTTTTTATATTATGAATCCTGAACTTTCAAGTATAATTTGTATTAATTTACATTTGCTCAGAATATCATAGTATAAAAACAATTTACAAAAGCAGATATACACTACATTTCTTCCTAAACCTAAATTAGATTAACCTAGGTGATGCACTCGTAATCGCTATAGTAACATTCTCTCTAATAGATATTTTAGGAGCTAGAATGTCATTTCATTGAACAAAAATAATAAAATATTTATATTAAAAAGTGTTTATATTGAAAATTAATTTATACTTTCAAATTTGATATAAAGATAGAAAAAAAAATTATATGTGAAAACATTCTAGCCCTAACAATACACAATACTATTTTAATATGATTCATTAATATTCGATACTAGGCACTCAAATTTAATTCACAGTCAAGTCACAAAATGAAGCGATATTTTCTTACGTGATTCTATCTATATTTATTAAAATTTCTAGAATTATTTGCTTTTTAGCATTACACTATAGGAATGGGAAAATCTATTTACAAATACCCCAAAAGTAATGACGTTTAATTTAGTAAGCTGTATTACGTAATAACTATAAAAAAATTACTACAACTAATTGATGTACATGGATAAAAATTCAAATTATTAAATGTTTTCTATAAAATCTATAATAAACTATATTTGTAACATAATTGAAAAATGTTTAAAACGATAATTATTACTAATATATTAAAATAAATATGCAATATTGGTAATAGTATTTGAGATTACTGTAAAATCATAGTGAAGTTATAGTAGGCAATATATGTGAAGAAGTATAAAAAGTAGATATTATATCATTTAGTATGATGATGTTAGAAAACGACCAATTGGAATATCTTACGATGTTTTAGTTTATATTATTTTCACGTAAAGACTAGTTTACGTGAAAAGAAAGAAGAACATTGGGTCTTGGTTAATAGTGTTTCATATAGATAAAGTTTTCTTGTTCATTTGAATTTTGATGATTTAGGTAAGATATTTAGGTTGGTTTCAAATCTGTATATTATATATATTTTTTTAATCTTAGCACCTCGCAAAAAATTGTTAGTAGCAAGAATAAAGTTACTGATTTACTGCAGCAATAAGGTTTTACATCCATAGGAGAAAAGGTGGAATATAATAATTTCTTTGAACTTTCATTATCAGCTTCTAAGTTTATACTGCTCATCTTCAATAATAATTTTGCATACTCAAATCAAATTCGACACAGCCTTTAATTCTGCGGTAGTGTTTTTGTATCAAATAACAAAACGTACGTTTTAGGATTGGGTATTTATTTGTCAGAATCTTTCCGAACGTTATTAAATTTTGCACAAAGTTTTAATGTTTCAACTTTTAGTTGAAATAGTCCTAAGCAACCAAAAAAACAATAATACTGATAAACAGTAACAATTAGCAGTAATTTACACGCGGGTGTTCTGGCAGCCACCTACAGATGCTATGAAAAACTACGATTGCCATTGAGAAAAATAATTTAAATTAAATTTCAATTTAAATTTAATTTCAATTTAAATTTAAATTTAATTTAATTTAAATTTAAATTTAAATTAAATTAAATTTAAAGTAATTGCAATAATGCATGAACCGGTTAGCAAGATTGCTTTATGAAAATAGTAAAACAAAAATACTGAAATAGTTTAGTACATTTTACAAATATTTGCAGCCAATTTTGACCAGACTCAAAAATTCTTTCCCTCAAAAGCAACCGTAGTTAACTAAACAAATCCAAATAATATGTTCTCAATACGATTATATAGTTAGATATTTAGTGATGGTTTTTATATTACAGTTATTTAGAATGGTCATGATTTCATTCTATACCACTTGGTATAATCTGCGCAGCGTACCTTTCAGCTTTTTCGTCGGTGCTGAAAGAAACATTCATTTTTCACATTCAAAAATTGTGCACTGGTGATTGACATAAACATCATGATTGAAAATTAGAATGAGCCAAAAAAACATACATTGACAAAAAAATTCTATCTGTTGAATCATGAAAGTATTTCAAACAAATTTTATAAAACATGTTTCATAAAATCATAATTAACATTTTTTATCAGTTTTTTATTTCCTGATTCGACAGATAATATGAATTTTCAAAAGTTTTTAAAAAGTAGTAGAAAAAAATCTATTGATTGAGATGATTAATTAATTTTTGTGAAATAGTTAGAAAATATACCTATAGTTACTATTCTGAATGCAGAAAGATAAAGTTGTAATTTAAAATTAAGATAAGAGCATAGAGCATTTGCATTATATTTTTTATATAAAATTTTATTTGCATATCTCATATATTTTAAGAGAAAATTTAATGTAATCACTAAAATTTACTCCATGCTCCCTCAGAATATATAAAAATGTAAAGAATTTAAGTCGAGAATATCATACTAAATCTATAGATTATAAAAATATCACAAGGAGTTACATAAATATAACTATACTATAATATAATTTTCAATTAAGTAGATGTTTTCAAGCAAAATAAAAAAAAGAATATTTTTTTCTCAAATGTGTGGTTCGCTGATGATAAGCCTTGTATATTTTGGATGAAATTGAAGTTAGAAGCATCAATGACTTTGAAATATTATCATCACACTTGTTATCAAAAAGCTTAAGACCAAATCAACATGTAATTTTCCACAGAAAAAGTTAATTTTGAAGAATGTACGTATGCATACCAAACATTCAAAATATATTACGAGTGACTTGTGAATGAGCAAAAGTTATTTTACTAGATATATCTATCTGAAGTACTATTAATTCAAATAAGAGATTATGTAAAACTTTGACAAAAGTTTTAGCAATAGTAATTAATGTAACTCCTTTAAAGCTATTCCTTGCATATATTTATTTTAAGAAGAAAAAAAAGAAAAATAGTTACAATAAAATGTCAATCGTTATCTTACCGTCATCACCTTCAGCGCTTTCATCTTCAGGTTCTTCTTCTTCAGTGTCTGTGCTTTTACTTTTCCCTAGTTTCTTCATTTTTTTTCTTTTGGCTGCAGTTCTTCTTCGAGCTGAATTTATAAAAAAAATCATTAATAGACAGAATATATTTTAGTGGTAGTTCATAAAATTTGAGAAAATCAGCAATATTTCAATCGTAAATATCAACGAAAAAATTTTTGCCGGAAAAATCCTAAAATACGTGTCAAATGATTTTATGTATATCTATAAAAAAAATCTGTGGTCAAGAATGACCCAAATATATTATTAAATTGATATTTTTATATAAACTATTTTATATCAGTAAACTTTAGAACTAAATAATTAAAAAAGATCTCAAAAATAAAACTTACATTCCATTATGTGTATTTTTTCTTCTGATGTAGTACGTTCTTCAGCTAATATTACTTCCTCTGAAAATTAATAATATTTTGACAATAACTTCAAATTTGAACATGATCTTATTTATTAGTTACAATCCATGAAATGAATTGTTTAAAGTAGAATAGTATAATAATAGAGACTAGAGTAAAACAGTAGTGAACAATGTATCAAGTGTTCATTCAAAAAGTTTGTGATTAAAAAAAATTGGTATTGTAACTTTAAACAATTATGTTACATGTTTCTTTGAAAGGATTATGATGAACTTTGGGATTAAATCCGGTATCAATACTGGACATAAGAGATCTAAGAGAGACTAAGAATTGCTTCAAATATTGGAACTAAAATCGAAAACTAGGTGTTCGACGCAATTTTCTGTTTTCCTTCTGCCCAATAATTTCAACAGAATGTCTCAGATATCGATTGCAGAATACGGTTCTGTGGCTAAAATCATGACATGAAATAAATTTATTAATCAGAGCAGTGCTCCAATAACAAATACTACAAATTCAATTCTTCATATAATAAAAACATTTATTATTTATGCTTTATTATGGTTTATTTATGCTGATAGCTCTTGAAAACACTAGTAAAAATCACTCACCCGCTTTGCATATCCACTCCACGTAGCCGTTGAGTTCTCGTTCTAATTGCTGTTGCCTTCGTAATTTTAAAAATTCTTGTCGGTTCTCTACTTTTTCTCTTTCTTTTGCAAATTCACTACAAAATGTCATTGAAAAAAGTGTAAGACAAATAACTAGATATTTGTAGTATAATATTATTGGTCTAAATTTATACTCCAAGAAGTCCTTATTGCAAGGTTTAGAAATAACTGATAAAAATTTATTTTAAAATATTAATATATTTCTCACAATTAAGATATTGATAAATCTATAATTTATTATGTTTTCTTAAACTATTTTAAAATTAAAAATATGTACTTACCCGCTCAACACACCGAGAACTAGATTGAGCATAAAAAATGATCCCAGTACGATGAGCGGTACGAAGTATAGCCAATTCGCATTACTACCTAAGGCATCGTTCGTCTAGAAAAAGGAAAATGATTTAATTATTTTGTCAAGAACCAGAAATAGTATTTCTGAAATAATTATGAACAACATTTAATATATTTATAAATTAAAAAAAAACAAAATTTAAAAAAATCTTTATTCATTATTAATTCACATTAATTTACAAAATGTAACATTGCTGATTTCGAATAGTTTTGAATTTTTGAAACTATATTTTCTTTACGAAAAATCTTCTTTATGTTTGGTTATATTTTAAAAATTACATTCTTGTTCTTGAAATGCGCAAATAGATATTGCAAACAAATATCTCTATTATGAGATTTTTTTTCCTAAAATACATGAAAAAGTTCCTTAATTAAACTTCGTATCTGATATTATAGAGTAATCAAAACCAAACTAATTATGCAAAATGTCTGAGTCTGAAATATCTGCTGAAAATGGTTGTATATTATGTTTTTTTTAACATTTCAAATTCTTCTCATCAGCAGTTGGATGCGAGTAGCGAGAGATGTTATTTATTTGAAAATTGAATACTTAGGAGCCGATTCTGCCGTAAAATTGACAAATTTTATGGAAAGGCTATGTTACGTAGGACTTCTCATACAAAATAGTACGAAATACTGTCAATCCACGTATTTGATGTGCAGTTAAGCTTTTTATATAAGCAACCTAATCTAAATAAACAAATACCAAATAAACAGTTTGTATTAAGCCTGTTACGTAAACATCGGCTTATTTTACAGAAATAAGCCTGCTACGCAGAATCGGCTACTTAATCTTGAGAATTTGAAGATTAAATAATTCAAAAGTCTTAATGAATATTCCAAATTCGTCATAATTAAATGGTATGCACTTAAGAACTCTAAATGAACATACTGAAACAGAACAATTATTATTTGTCAGTGCCTTTTTGCTAATTTTTGATTATTTCATATTATACATATATACATTTAAAAACAATAACTCCCAAAGTATATATAAAACAAATTGGGTGTTGACTAATTGCTTAAAAAGTATAGGGTAATCCATTGAAAAATTGGAATTTATCGATAGCAAGTTGCCTGTAGGCCACACCGTACGGAATTCAAAGTTGCGATATATGGGAAAAACTAAGAATTTTGACACCTTTCTAATGATGTATAATACTTTATATATTTTCTTTACAGAAATATCTAAACCTAAACCGTAACATCACTAGATCACAAGGACCACTAGATGGACCACTAGATGGACCACCCGTTATAATCACAAAATATTGAAAATATTCTTACCCAGTACAGTATGTTCGTCCAGCCCTCCATGGTGATGCATTGGAAGACCGTCAGCATGGCGAAACCGATGTTATCGAAAGACGTGATCCCGAAATTTGGCCCCGTCCATTGCTCTATGCACGTGGAATCGTTCTGGCAGGCGTGCGCTCCGGACGGCCTCAGTCTGTCGTCGTTCTCAGGATGGCACGGAGTTTCCGTTTCGCCGTCCTTTATTATTTTAGCTAAAAAACGAAATAGATTCTTATCATCACATTAACAGATAGGTTCATTTTTTAGAATCAGTTTGCAAATAAATATTAACTGAAATCTAATTATTACCACCTATCATACCGTAAGATACCTGTACCATCAAATGCTATAGATATCTATAGATACTCATAAATCTAGTACCATTTCATTATTATTGTTTGCTTTTCAACTTACTATATAACTATAAAATGTACACCCTATAAATATTTTTTTGCTCGTAGTAACCCTTTAATTTATTATTTATACTCTATATTTTTACCTTGCGCCACATATTCTATCTTTATTATTTTTATTATATATTGTATTTCTATAATTGTCTCTTCTTCTCTATTATACCAAGGACTGAACTCGAGGCCCCACGTTGTAGCCCAACACTTTACCCATTACTCTCTTAGGTCCCCCAACTATATAATACTTTGGGAAGTCTGTTTTTTTCGCGGTATCTTCACTAATGAATTAGGTAATTAGTATTAAGGTGACGCGACGATACACGGAAAAAGACGACTGATCGTAGCGTCACGGTGGTCCAGTGGTTGAGTTAACTGACTGCCACGCAGAGAGCCCGGATTTGATACTCGGTAGGGATGGAAAAGTTTGCATTTAAGAAAAATTGAAGGGGTTGAATAATAATATTAGGCGTAAAAGGTATAAAGGGTGTGGTGAAAATAAAGTGTGTCATATAGTTAGTTATAAGTTAGAACAACATAGTATGGAATATTTAGGTATACATAAGCCTATACAAGTACACGTAATAAAACTTATGATGTAGGGGTTATAGTATAAGAATGGCAAATTCTTTTTATAGATATTATTTCTTTTATAGTAATATTTGTTACGACTTTAACTATATAAAATATTTCACACATACATACTTATTCCAATTTTGGTCTCATTAAAATTAGCCTGATTTTAACTTAGGTAGTTATTTTAACCTGATTTTTTTATGAAAACAAACTTCTCCTTCGGTTAAAAATAATGATGCAATGAAAACTTTGCCAGTAAACTGCTTATGCGGATTTCATACGAAAATACGTGTTAACAGCATTTTGCATAAACTTCCTGGCTTGATCAATGGGAGGTAAAATTTACCAGCTAATTGTTACGAAGGACTTTTTAAATTTGACTCAGTCCATTGTACTAAAATCTGATAAATTTTTATTATTGAACCACTTTTCTAGGCCTCTTATCATATAATGTGTTACCAAACTCGTAAACCTATCAGATTTCCCGCAAAATCTACCCTCCCAAAAATGGATAATAAGATTATATATATATATATATATATATATATATATATACATATATTTATTTATTTATTTTGAGACTTACTGATATCGGATATGCTGTAACAGCTCTTGTGCAACGCGCCCGAGTAAAACTCAAGGCCGATAATGGCGAAAATAACAATAGCGAATAATACAAGCAATCCGATCTGCAGCAGAGGGGCCATTGCCTTAATAATGGACTTCAACACCACCTGGAGACCTAGATGTTCGAACATAGGTATCAATAAGATATTCTAACTTGTTGTGAGATAAAGAAAATCACATTGTGTCTACTATGTTAGCTACAAACTTACAAACATTATATATTACCTCTAATAATTCTATAACTAAATTTCTAATTCATAATGTAAAAAATGAATAGTATTATCTAATTTTGGATAAATATTATATTCTAAACATTTACTTAAATCATTGTATACAAATCCATTACAAATTAGCTGCGTCTATTTATTTACAGAACAAGTAAATAAATACTAGATTTTTATTTAAATTCACTATTTGTAGCTTTGATAGCAGATTTTGCTCTATCTATGTATAAAGAGATCCAATTTAAAATCTCCAATGCATTTGTGGTTGAACTAATTTTCTCGGTGCTTTTTGATCAGCGTATAAAAACTAATTCTAAAATTTCACACATGTAGAATATTTTCATTCTGCTATAAACAGAGTAATCTGTAGAATTGCACGAATTAAATGGATATAGACTAGTACCATTTGTCTCGTGTGCTTTTGTAAGTATTTTAATAGTTGTTACTCCTAAAATTATATTTTCAAGACACGAGTTTAAACAAAAATTATTTCCAAGCTTTTTCACATTAGAACCCTAAATAGTTTGAATAAAAAACTTGAGTAATAAGTAATTTCATAATTTCATAATGTTATAATCGAAATAAAATAATTATTCATATTTATTTATATAGGAACCAATTACATATGCTTTTAAGAATTCACACGTGAACAAAATATTAGGGATTATAACTTTTCAAAAAAAAAAAAAAATAACGTTACTTGAAATTTTTTTTAACCGTATATACTATAAGTATAAGTTGGATGTGCTGTCCAAAAACGTAACTGTTTTATTTAGGTATATTTAAGTTGATTTATACATTTTCACACAAAAATTCATAGGAAACTTTAATGTTTCTATGTCTGACACTAAACAAAAACTTTTATAATTCGAACATTCATGTAGTTTTTTTATTAACCAAATGAATTATGGAAGAATTCATTGTAATACTTCTATTTGTAACATTAGAATATGAAATAAAACGCTTAAATTAATTTTGGCTTAATATGTGATAAAAAACGAGTCACATAAGTATAACAATATATAAAATAGCAATAAGAAACGTCAAATTTGATAAATATTAAAAAACAGTCCTAATTAATAAATCACGCCTAATTAATAGTTTTGGAATACCCAACTTCAAATGATACAAAAAACTTTAAATATGGTCCAAAGCACTAGAAATGTAGCCGAAATAAAACCATGTAATAGACCGTGATATAAAAAATATTCTTTGAAAGATACCATTAGTAACTTTTTTGTCTAAATTCGTGAATTTTTTCACTTATTCGTAATAAAATGCAATTTATTTTTACTTACGTTAGTTTTCAATGACACAAAAACTATTCAATTGCCTAATGATACTCACTCGGTATACCGGACACGAGTTTCAGTGGCCGAAGCACCCGGATGGCCCGCAACGTCCGCAGATCGACTTTTTCGTGAGTGTCCACGAACTGCGTGACGAACCTGCGGGTCAAAAACAAGCGCGTCTACGCTACAGAAACGGCCACTACTCGATATCGAATTCTAATTATTCTACATATACAACTACGTAATATTCATAATAAATATTCGGGTATAAATACATATTATGTTAGTATGATTCTAGGAACTAAAGCACTACATAGTATTCTTATGTAAACTAAAATTTCTATGGGCAGTTTTTATCTAATAATTTATATCTGCAAATAAAATTTGATGTTATTAGATTAGTAGATATAATTTGTTTATACAGAAGTGTATATTATATACTATGTGTATATTATGTAGTATCATGGTGTCTTTGGAATGTTGCTGAAGTAATTAACAGCGAATTGAAAACCGAGGCACATGACAAAATACAAAACCAGAAATTTTCAAAGTAGATCAATAAATTTCAAAAACAAGAGAAAATAGACCAATTTTCGAGTGCACTCTTATGGACCGATTCTGCGCATAACAGAGAAATGTTACGGCATGGCTATGTTATGCTCCGACTCCCCATACATTATGCGAATGAATCATACTGAATGCTGTCAAAATATCATGTATTTGCTGTTCATTCCGGCGTTTTAAACATAAACTGCAATGTCACTCGTATGTTACCTAAGAGAAATCAGAAACACACACTTATCTAACATCGTTTTTTTGACATTTGTGCGGCTTTTAGGTTATGTTTTGTATGAGAAAACCTGAGAAATTCGCCTGACTGAACACCAACCGCATAACTTTTGTCTATATTACTATGGAAAATTCTTCATAACATGAACTTATCATAACATTGCGGCAGAATCGGTCCCTTAATAGTTTTTATAGCATCTATCATACTCACTGAAATTTCAAAATTTTGAAATAATAATTAAAATATTTCACAAAAAATAAGCGAATTACGAACATCATATGCAGTACATTATTACACATTTAAAATACGTAAAATATAGCGATAATTATACGTTAAGAACAATATATTTTATACTGGTACTGAGTAAATAAAACCAATACTAGAGGTATTGGTTAATATTCACCTACAATATCATGAAACTAAAATTATTTGATAAGATATAATTTCAATAATAACTCAATCGTAAAAATTGTGGAGAGTTTTATACTATGAAAAATAAATGGACAAAAAATTGAAAACCGAGGTACATGACATAAAATACAAAACCAGTAATTTTAAAAGTAGAGTAATAAATTTCGAAAACAAAAGAAAAGGATTGTAAAAATATGGTTCACATCATGGGCCTATTTTCGAGTGCACTCTTAATAGTATCTATAGCATCTATAATACTCACTCAAATTTCAAAATTTTGAAATAATAATTGAAATATTTCACAAAAGATAAACGATTCACGAACATCGAAATCTATACATTCTTACAAATATAAAATAAAATAAGTATTTAAAATAAAATTTTAAATTTAAAGTAAGTAAATATACGTAAAGAGCAATACATTTTATACTGATACCGAGCAAATGAAACCAATACTATTAATTGTATTCACCTACTATAATAACCAATACTATTGATTGGTATTGATTAATATTCACCTACAATATTATGAAACCAAAATTATTTGATAAATTATAATTTCAATAATAACTCAATCGTAAAAAAGTCATAAAGAGTTTTGTATTTAAAAAAATTGAATTTTGATTAAAAAAACTGTAGTTGACGATATATTTGGTCAAATTCAAGAACTAAGATCGTTGTTGTACGGTTTTGTGTTGTGTATGATATATAAATACACTGATCTAATATCTACAGCAATAAATTATTAATTTTACGTTGAGCTGAACTAGAAAAAATTATCATTATTGGCACTAATGGTCCGATTTTGGCGAGAAATAGACAAATTTTAGAGCAAGGCTATATTATGTAGCACCTCTTATACAAAATAATACTAAATACTGTCCAAATGCTATGTGATTGCTGTGCAGTCAGTTGTTTTAGATAAAAAACCAAACTTAGAAAGCGCACAAACGCCAAACAAATAATTTTATCATTAGTGATGTGACATAATAACAAATGAATAAAGTTACATTTAATGTGTAAAACACCTGACTGCACAACAAATACATAACATTTTCACAGTTTTCAGTACCACTTTATATGCAAGTCCTTACGTAACATAGCCTTGCCATAACATTGGTCCATTTTACGACAGAATCGGCCCCTAAATACATAATGTTTTATTCTACATTATAAAACATAATGTTTATTTAGAAAATACTATAAAAATATTATGTTATCCACTAGAAAACTATGTTAAATAATTCTAGATATCTAAATTGAACATAAAGCTAAAATGTATGTTCAACTTTATCTTCAAGTGTATAATATTCACTATCAGTTGGGCCAGCCAATTTACCTAAGTTAATATCAACTAAAGAGATTCATAATTATCAAGTTAGCCTAAAAGGAGCATCTTCCTGCTGACGAAAGTCCTACAATTTACAGCTACTACGAAGTCTCCGCTAATTGAATAAGTCAGCTATTCCTCAGCATATGAATATAGTATAGGAGGATCCACTACAGAGAACAATGTATATGTTATTAATAAGGATCGCGCAATCTTACTTGGTATGCGGGAAACTAATTTGAGGGGGCGCAGCACACGGAAAGATCTCAGCATCCTCAGGTCCACTTCGACGTTGCTCTCGAAAAATATTGTCATCGATCTAATCACCAGAATTATATACCATCTACATAGCATTTCACATATTACACGGTGATCACATTCATTCTTCACCCATAGATGTATTTGGAAAATTATTATATTCATTCCTCCCAAAATTGCACAAAAACCCAAACAAACATGTACTATTCCTTATGCCAACAACAATATGAAGTGAATTTTGAAAATTAAATTTTTTTTTTAGCGACAAATGAATTAAAAGTGAAAATTCGTGTCATTTTTTATTGAAAATTCGACGCTTTGCAAAATTTTGAAATTTTTTCATGCTATTTCTATACATAACTTTGATTGAATTGCGCTCTATCTAAAAGACAATATTAGGAGCTAAAACTTTCAGAGAATTGTTTTTATCAATTTGGAATCATTTGAGCCCTTGGAAGCAAGGAAATCCGAAAATGTCCATATTAAGGACCACCCTAATATATATATATATATATATATATATATATCTATATATACATATAATATTTTTTTTTACTTAAGCCATAATCTATTTCTGTTTCAAAAAGAAACATAAGTTTAAGAATTCATTCAACATTCACCCTCACTTCACAACATTTTGCTATGAATATTTCATTTTCATATGATGATTAAAAATAGAATTGCTACAGAATAATGCAAAAGTCAACTTACCCTGTTACTACAACGAAGAAATCCATAATGTTCCAAATGTTTCTAAGATATGAACCCTTGTGTAAAACAAAACCTAACGCTAATATTTTCAAAGATGCTTCTACGAAGAAAATTCCTAAAAAGTATACTTCTGTCTTTTCCTGAAAATAAGAAAAAATATTAATAGTAATAAATATTTAATAATAATTTTTTATAGTTTTCCGATATATATATATATATACTATTTTGAATTCTTAATATTACAATTAAAACTGACATTAACGTTTTACGAAGTTGTTTAGTTCACGTAAATTATGGTCATTTTTTAGAAATTGAAAGCACTTACGATGTCTAAGCTTGCTTTATAATTTATATTGTTCAATATCAAATATAATACAGTAACGTTTAAATAAAATATTATACGATTATAAGAAATATAATATAAATCGTCAAGCTCCAACATGATTAAAATGTTGGTAATTATGTGAGTAGTCAAATTTTTAAAATAAAATATTAAAAATATTATGCAAAATCCTTTGAAGTAATTAAATCTTCATCATTATCAAAAATATAATATAATAGATACATTTTATGTTACCACATTTATTTAATGGCGAGTGATAGCATTGGATTGTTAAAGATTATAAGTAATTATTAAATTGAATTATTTTTATTAATTTAAATTAAAATAATAAGTCGATATTTTTAAATATGTAACTGTGTTCAGCACGATTATATACATGTCCTAACAATGTTATACATGAAAATATATTTTCAAAATAATATATTACTGTATTATAAAAATCACTAAGACTTTTTATTCCGTTTAACACTTGAGATTTAGATTTCATAATAATTGGTACTTATATAACTTATACAATATCATTCATAATTTTATAGAAGAATTGAATTATTTTACCTATAGGTATTTTTATTTATATTAAAATATTACATTATAAAATAAATTGTAAAAGCAAGCATTATAAAAAACGACAGTTCTTTCTAGAAAAATTTTATGTGTAGCTCAATCAGAATTTTAAATATTTTATTTTACTTACTATGTTTGAGAATGGAAATACAATGTAATCTTGTAAAATTTTTGTTACACAGATCAAGAACCATATTGTACACAAAAAATAGTTTCATTCTATATAAAAATATATATTCACATAGCGAACTGCTAATTTAATAACATTTACAAAAATATGACTATTAAAATTGTATTGAATGAATATTCATATCAAATTCTTTTCCCAAGATTAAAAATAAAATTGATACAATTGATATAGGTTATGTGAATCACGTGTTGATGAGTGAATAAAATTTAAAGCTTTAAATTTAGTACAGAAGAAAGCTTTTAGTTTAGTACAGAAGAATTTTAAAAGTTTTAATCAACGATTTATATTAAGTTACGCTTTGAAATTCCATGTTTTTTTAATTGCTTCAGCTTGCAATAAACATCAAGTAACACTGTGTGATTTATAGTTTGAATAATAAAAAATAAAGGGTAGCAGGTTCATTAAAGTACTTTCGAATAGATAATATACATAACTAAAAAGGTTTGAGCATTGTGATTTTCCTTTCCTCCTTTTTTGTCACAATTATGACATAATTTTTATATTCATTTAGAACTTATTATTTTACGTTTACAAAATCAGATACAATGATGGGTAAACTACGGGTAAATATTCTAACGAAGTAAAAAATGTTATATACATATTTATATTTATTGAAATATATGTTTTTAAAATGACAAAAAATAATGGAACATTGTGTTATTTAAGCATGTGTTTTTCTTGTTATATTTTCAAAAATAATTTTTTGTGAAGGTATAATGAATTTATTTACAAAGGCAGAAAATAAACTTCTTCATTTTGAGTTGATTAAAAAATGTATAAATATATAATAAATAAAATATATTTATTTTTGTTTGTTAATTATCAATAGTTCCTGAAGAAGAGAACATGCCACATCCCCGAACTTGAATGAATATTTTTGAAAAATGAAATGAATATTTTTTTGAAGATTAAGAGAAAGTTTTTAGCTCAGAAAATTAAAACTGTTTATATATTCATATAAAGCACGTTATGTATACGTATATTATGAAATAATTACCTATTATAATTTTTATTTTGTTTAAATTGTCATATTTATGTACATTTTTTCCACAATTTCAATCATTTGATATAAAAAAATCCACCATTTTCTGCTTTTTTCAAACATATTGTTTGCTTAAATCTTATGTCCTGACAGATGTCCTGAAGATGAAATGTACCTAGTTCTAAATAAAAAAAGAAATGGTGTTTTAAAAATCTTTTTTGTTATTTATTACTTTTTAGATTCTTTGTTCGAAGCTCTACAAAATAAAATAATTAACATTCACAACGGATTTATACTCGCTTTATTCATTTTATTATTATTAAAACAATAATTATTTATATCACTTTTGCCCTAGGGCAGTACCACCCTTTATTAGTTATATCATTCATAAAAAACTCTTTACCACCCTTTATTGATTATATCATTCATGAGAAACGCTTTGATTTTTTTCAAAATTTATAAAATTGTCTGAAATTTAATAGTTTTAAGAAATTTTTGTTTCAATTATGGATTTAATTATGTATATAAAATATAAATTGCATTTGTATAAAAATGTATATAATTTGTTGATTGTAAAACATCATGATATAAAAATGACCAGTCATTTTGTTTCTGTCTCCAAAATCTCAAGCTTGCTAGATTCCCCACATAATCAATAGTAGTTTTTTTCGCAATTTATGAATGAATAAATAATGTAATAGTGAGAGAGGTTTTAGATATTTACCAGTTTCTGTGCGAGTACTGTCTTGTCCGAGTACGGCAGATGCTCCTCCAGCGCGAGTACGAAGCAGTTGGCGATGATTGTCATTAGCACCGCGTACTCGAACGGCGGCCATTCGATTATGAACCGCGTATACCTAGAAATAATAACAACAAAGTCAGAATTAAAATATATCAAGAAGAAATAAAATTTTTTCAACAAAATACACAAATTGATACATGGTTTGCATAGCATGGAATCATTATCAGTCAGTACATTTTTTTTAATTTATTGGCATTCACATTACATTGCATTTTTTTTTAAATTACGTCATTAACTTCTTCAATGAAGAGTTACTGTCATCGCATACACTTAAGAGTTGTGAAAGTCAGTTGTGAAAATCAGTTTATTCTGAGTTTTCTACTTGGCTGTAATAAAAAAGTAAAAGCTTTTCTGTGTGCATATGAAAATTTGACCTTTGAATGTAGTAGAAGGTAGCAAGAAGGTAGATTGATATTGGGCCTTAGTTTTAAATTTGTTTTTATTTTTTTTATTCGTTATCTACATTTTTTAAAGCTTATGAAAGCATTTAGTGATTTTGATTTTCATTAATTTTGGTGGAATTGCAAACTTTTAGCTTTCAGATTTGGAGGATTGAATTGTAGCACGCCAGCCAATCTGTTAGTTTCACTTTTTTTAAAGATAAAACCTGTTTTCGCGACTATGATTCAAAAATATCGTTTCCTGTTGGCTTTTGCTTGAAAAGTTATATTGGAATAAAACATCGATATTGTAGTGAATAAGGTATGAATTAAAGAAATGCTCGTAATATGCTTTGAGAAATATCATTTCTTTAAGGGTATTTTAATAGAAATGATGAGTTGAACACAATTATAACTTTATGTTTTAATTAAATTATAAAAAACTATAATTTCTAATACATAAAATCATCATCGATAATCTATATAAATCAAGAACTACAAAAATCAATAAAACATCTAGCAGAAATATAAGAATTTATAATATAAATTTTTATATGAATATCTAGAATCTTTTTCAGTAATCTATAGAAATTATATATTACCCTAGGCAATTGATAATTAGAGAAAAGTATAGAAATCCCAAGAACTTAGTTTGAATTGGCACTAATTAATAAATAGTTTAAATAAATCTTAAGGAACTAAATTATGACGTTAAAAACAACATCTAAATTTTGATCCCAGATTGAAACTGTACACATCTAAATATATGTTAAGATCAGTAAACTCTGATCCTAATTCATGCTAGAGGCTAGATCGTGCCCAAAGGGTCTCTGGGTATAAAAGTCCACCGATATCTCAAAACCAAGTAAAGTTAGGATTTTTTAACAAGAATTTTTGAAAGTAGAGGAAAAAACATTTATAACCAGCCATCATCTTGATTCTTACGATGTCATTATCGCGAGATAAATAGCAATGATTGAAAATCCATAATAAGTGTTTTCTGTCGTCAGTCTTTTTTAGGTTGGGAGCATTTGTACACGAAACATTAATATTTTAGTTATATCTACATTATTTAAATGTTTTATAAGATGAGTTAAATACAACAGTTTAATTTATATTTCTTCTATAAAAGCCTAAATATGGGTGGGGTAAAAAAGACCATTTGAGCCTTTACCATGGCAAATTTGTGTAAAATACAAAATAATAACTATAAAAGTATATTATTTCAAGAAAAGCTATTCTACAAGATATTGGTTGAATAAATAGTTATTCCAACTCTGCTGATGAATAAATCCAAGTGAAAATAAATTGTTCACTTGTTGATCTATAACAATTTTGACAAACAACTACAAATCTAACTATGACAAACAAACAACTACAATCTTGAGAATTTACACCGAATTGATATTAAAAGTGCAAATTATTACAAAATAATCGAAAATTATCATCTATCACAGTTCATACGGGCTCATCATATTTGCAAATCAGATCACGAATTTATCGCGCGATTAGTTCCATAAAGCGCGCGATGTTGAAAGCTCAAAATCTCCCCAAGAGCTTTTGCATCGCCATTCCCAGTAGAACGAGTATATGTAGTATGAGCGCAGGCGACGGAACGCCAGAAATGCCAAAGTATTCGACAATGCGGGAATTCGGAATACGTTTTGAAATTTAATGTGCACGACTATAAACCATTCGTGGAGCTTCTAATATAAGTACACTGGAATAATGGGTTAACTAATTCTTAAAATTGCATCAGAATATATAATGAAACTAAAATGCAGAATATGTCCAATGAAATCGAAATAGAGATAAACATAGATAAAACATAATTTGGAAATAAGGAGTATATTAAAATACCTCGAAGGGGTTACTAGAAATACTCTTGAATTAATTAATAAAATGATTTTATAAAAAATACAGTTTTGGTATAAAAATATTATTCACTATTCAGATATAAAGCAAGATCTTAAATATTAGATCTTATAGTACTAATATTTAATTCCAGGGTATAAATTAGAGATAGACTTTTATTATATCCAAAGCCGGATTTGTTAGAATTTGACTCCGCTTCAGAGAGGAGTTATAACCACTTAACAACTCCACATCTCCGACAACTTTGAAACATAATACTTGACACATATGTATTCTCTAGTGTGTTGTTAACATATCTAAGCATTTAAGACTTTGGACATAGTTTACAAATAGTTCAAACACTTTTGTTAATTTCTTTATAATACTTATTTTATTATTTCATTATAATTATTATTTTATGCATTTCAACATGAAAATACAAAATGAAAATATAAAATAGCATTATTTTGTGACATTATATACCTGGAAAGTCCTAAAACGGGCTGTGAGACGAGAAAAAGACCACTCCTTTCGACCCAAATCTTTGCATTAGTACAAAATTTCAAGCAAATATCTGCACATGTTAACAGATTTAATACCAGTTTAGGGAAGTCGGATATGACAAATCCTGTGAGACAACTCCACTCGGATTCACTCCGAAAGAGGAATTGTATCGAAGTGATAACTCCGGAGTGAGTTACCCATCTCTAGTATAAATATTTAGTATACTTTTCATTAAATTTATTTATCAGCTTTATTATAAAGCTCGACTATGATATGAGCCTCATAAATTTTCGAATGTAAAGCACCACCCCACTTATTGTTAAACCAATAACATAGCATTATCTTGTGCAGCAATAAATCTTAATATATTTTAAAACTGCGTGTAAGTGTCATTAATCTACTTTTGTATTAACGAAGCAATGGTCAATGATTTGGCCAAAATTTACAAGATAACAGTACAAATAACACGAGATTTCTTACTGAAGAAATTGAACTAAAGCACATTTACAGTTAGAGGATAACCTCATAGAACTTCAAGGTTCTGATTGTTTATATATTCAATAAAAATAATTATGAGTTCAATCCTAATTGGAATGGTTAGAATTTATAAATTTATTTATATAATAAATATCAGTATTATGTATTTTAAAAGGATGCATTCATCGTGGATAACACATTTATAAGCTTAAACATCGCAGGAGTAATTGTAACTGTGCAATATGCTTACTTATTATAAATTTCTATATATATTTGGGTTGATATTACTTATATGGAAATCTTTGTCTAAAGTATGAACTGCCTTTCAGTTTTAAATCCCAATCCAGTGAATTCTGATATCTAATCTACCGTTTTAATCCTTAATCGTAAATAATAAGAACCTTTCCTAACATGGGCAGTAAGAACTTCAATGAAACTTCAAGCAAAGGTTTGATTTATCAAACAATTAAAACTTAAATATCGGATACGAACTAGTAAAAAATGCAAATTAACCAAATTCTACTCATTCTACTCATTATACTCAGTTAATAATACAGCTTTGCACATTAGCAATATTTTTTATTAAAAGACTTTGTATCTATCGACTATCTTATTTAGATTATTTAAAATATTACCTTGCAATTGTACGAAAATTTAATACAAAATATTTTATTCGCGATGGAAAATAAAATATGTGGCTAGAAAGAGTATAGAGGAGTGCAAAAACAATATCCCAAACTTTGCAAAAAGAAAGAATTAGTATTATAATTTACAGTAATATTACGATCATAATTTTCGCCAACTCGTTTTATGCAAATGTTCATAAATTAGACGTTAATTTTAATTAAAAATCATCTTGTACTCTATTTTAATAGATTTATTCAAATCTAGATTTAATTATTGAAACGCTGCTTTTAACTTGCTGCAAATACCTACATCCACATTGTAAATTTGCTTTATAAAGCTGTTTTTTCTAAATTCTTTAAATTGATATAGATCATTTACCTTCGTATAGGGTTCTCCTCGGACAGCAAGAAGAGGGAGCTGGGCCCCCCTCTCGCGGCCGCGCCCCCCTGGTGATGCTGGTGTCCCCCCATTCTATCAGCTGCGCCCGCACCGGCTGCGCCCTGGCCCCCGGCTAAGGCAGCCTCCTGTGCAGCGGCCAACCTGGACAATCAAATAGAATTAATTTCTCAAAGAAATAATAAACCTAAAGGATAGAAAAATAAACTTCATATTATCATTTTCAACATCTTCATTATTTTATTATTCTTGATATTTATTTGATTTGATTTACTTGATTACTTTTATATTTGATTTAAATATTAAAATAATAGTCTGGAAGGATGATTGAAAAGATTTTAGATGCAGATTTCAATTGTGTACTATTCTTAATTGATACTATTTTTTACGGATTGATTATGGAAGAGGACATTACACAGCAAGAATTTTTAATTTAATTCAAAATATATAAATCAATAATTATAAATGTGTACATAACACATCCAATTTCGTTCGGATTTCTACCCATATAATAGGTATATCATCCCTCATATCTGTTCTATCAATCCAATAACAAGTGTTTTAATATAAAAGGTGTGATACAATTGTGTGGTTACAATTTAATAAAAAAGGAGGAAAGAAAATTTTTCCAAAAACCCACATAACAAAACAAAAGATTTATTCGCTCGGAAGAAAATCAGTGAGGAGCCAAGTATCATCTGCTGCTATGGTCGATCAGGATATATATACAGCAAGATAAATCTTTAATTCATATATAAAAAATTCATAGTTGGTGATTTATGAATTATTATCTCTCAATACTGATTGAGAGATAATATTGTATTAAAAATCCATTGACTCGATTTTTTTACCCCCACCCATAAGCAACCAAAAATCATTTAGTTCTTATGATCTGTATCATATAATATAAATAAAAGCTCAGGGTTAATTTATATACTACTTCAAAATAACAAATTACAAGGTTTTAAATGTTTATCTTATATAGATATAGAATTTGTTTTATTATATTAGGGAGGAAACTGTTAAGTTAAAAGTAAGCACGGTATACTAATAAATACTTATAAAAGTGCTTTTCAGCTAAAGTGGTTTCAATTGAATTTTTAGGTATTCTGACGTACTCCAAATGCAAAATACATTGTTATTGGATAGTAAGTAGGTTAGATGCCCATAAGTAAAAAGAGTTTTTGTGTTCATTGGCATTCATCGAATGATGGAAAATCAAAAGGAAATTTTGTGTCATAGTTTATAATTTCAGATTTTTTCAATTCTACAAAGTTAAGAGACAATTTAAATTCACGAAAAGTTACGAGATGTTTATGGTGACAAAGCTTCATCAATCCATAGTATCAAATTGGTCTACCGAATTTTGTTCAAGTGATCTTTCACTTGAAGATGAATATCGCTTCGGTCATCCAGTTGGAGTTGATTAAAAAGGATTTGTTGGGTGATTAAAAAGGATTTGTTCATTATGAACTATTATTACTGATGCTTAAATTAAACAACTAACAAAATTAATGAAGTTGAAAAGGTGTGTCTAACTTGGCAAATGATAATGGTGATTTACCCCATTGCCAATAATGACCACATTTTTTTTAATTTATTCGAATGGATCTATTAATCTTATACATCTCAGACAGACGGAATTTTCTGGTATGAAAGATCATACAAAACATCTATACAACAGAATAGTATGTATCGAGATTTCTTTGTAATATTGTTTTAACTTAATTTCAAATTTATTGGTCTTTTATTACTGGTCATTTTAATTTCTTTCAAAGCTCTTTCAAAGAATAATTTCTTTACACCTCCATATAGTGTTCCGCAGAGTAT
>NW_020537821.1:0-30620 GCF_003426905.1 Ctenocephalides felis
AACCCTTAAGGCAAATTGCTAGAACTTCCCGTACCAAAAACTAAATTATTAAAAAAAACTTTGCAAAACTTTTATAAAATTGGGTTTTTGAGAAATTTTGAAATTTTGAAAAAAATGTCAATTTTGAAAAAAATGATTTGATTTATATTTTGATTTTTTTCTGAACATTTTTTTAAGCAATCGCGCTGCATAGCTGATTTTGAATCAAAATATAAAAGCGCATAAGCGCCGCGTAGTAGTCAAACGTGTAAACATGGGTATGAAACCCATACATATATACACAAAATTTGTACTTATTATTATAATCTTTATGAAATATCTGATAATACGATATACATATGTCTAATAATCATTTTTGACCACAAATAGCAGATTCTTTAACTTTTTTTATTGGATCTCCGGAGACGGCAGGCCTGCCTTCACAAAAATTTTACTAGTTGTTCATTCCGTCAATACAAGTAAAATGTTTTTTAAATTTTTAAATTGTACTCACCGTTACCTCAAAACTGAAAACCATTTTTGCAACATAATGCCCCGTATCTCCGAAACGGCTAGACCTGCTTTTGCAAAAAACTAATCAGCACGTCTACTTATCAGCAGGAATCGAATGCTTTTTGAATTATTCAAATCGGTTGATCTGTGTTCGCAAAATCGTCGATGAAAATTTGTATCCGCACACACACATACATCCATTTTTCTAAGGTATGCCAAAATGTTCAGAAACTCCTGAAACGTAGAGATATATAAAAAAAAGGGAATTTAATAATATTTGTTGAAAAAAATAGGTAAAATTCAAAATTTTATTTATACATTAATTAGAAACAATAATTGCAGACTACGAAACAAATATATAAGGAATATTTAGGGATACTTGTTTTTGTTCATATTACAAACATTAGTGTTTTTTACAGAACAAAAAAATCTATGATACCTATATTTTTCAGACCGGCCATAGAATATATAATTTTTATCATGCTGTTAACGATAAACGTTAATTTAATTAAAATTAATTTTCGCAATAATATTATTAAGAAGACACAAAAAAAATTGCAGCAATTTTGCTTGCAGAGCTCTAGGACAAAATTGTTTTCTTATACCTGCTCAACCATATTCTATAAATTATTTTAATAATTTTTAAATAGCCATTGTTTATAATTCGAAAATAATCTTTACAGTTATGATAAACTGCTTTGATTTGTTAAATTATTTCTGTTTCTCTATTTAAAATCATTTGTCGTTTGAAGAAATGTTGGGCACTTTGATCTTAAATTATAAATTTTTATTGGTACAGAAAATTATAATTTTTTATTAAATTCTGATTTTTTATTCGAAATGCGAAGTTTATACTACACTTGTTGTATATTATTTGACTGATTCATTAAGATAACAGAATGTATGTTTATTTAAAAATTATTCTCCCAAATGAGTGAAGCAAATATTGTATTGCATATACAAATTAACGGTGACATCAATACAAACTTTGTTTATGAATTTCACATTTGTTCTTAAATGTATCAATATTAATGTGATTAAACATATACAGTTATCCTCATGAATAAAACCGAATGTGAATATTAATAAAATTTTTATAACACTTTTACATATTTAGCTTCACCATAGCTTAATTTTTTAACGAGATTTGAAATTAATATAATTTTAAATAAAAAAATAATCTATACTGAAAAGTATATTAGGATATATTTTGAGTTAGTCCCAAAATTCTACTTATTTCTTGAGTTGCACTTTCTTACTTCTGAAGTGTACATTGTTTTGGTATATCCTCAGGTGAAAAGTTTCAATTTTTTATTATTATTTAAACTAATGAAAATATGTTATTGTTCAGACAGGAATTGCTATTAAGTCTAATTTAAATTGGTTGTATATCTTTAAAAATGCAAATTAGTTTATAACATAATTTATTATGCAAATCTACACAAGTCGTTTGGGAGACAATGATATCTAGACATATTTTTAGCTAAATATGGATAAGTCGAAAACATTGTATTTGTTCTTACAACTTCGCACATCTTTTGCTAGTAAACAAGACCATCTTCCAATGGTCCATGATAATCCAGTCTTTTATTTTTTTTTTAGAAAAGTTGTAGAAAAGTTCGATTTCTACTGCAATCTTCTAACAATGACAATTTACTAGGTGTTATACGACCTCTGATCACATTATATTGAGCTACTCATTCCATGAATTTCATATATCGTAATTTATGTACCTAACACAATATATAAATAAATATTGATTTTCCTTATCACATTTTTGTTTGAAGTTTTTCTAAACATCGGTGAAACAGCTACTGTATTTGTAGGCTTAGTTCGATATTGGTTTTGAACGAATAGGTACTCCGGGTGGATTAATTTTAATTAATAAAGTGTTAGGTCAAAAAAAAAAAAATTTAATCTGAAAGAGCTTTATCAACAGTTATTTTTTTTTAAATATTCGGTTTTGAGTACATAATGACAATTTATTTTGTAATCAGAGCTATGAAAAAAAAGAGTATTTCCTGGCCTAGTTTTCAATCACTTAAATCGCCTACTTTTGATAAGAATGATACATACATACTTTAAAAACATTAAAAATCCTCAAAAACAAATCATTAGAGTTCAAGTCTCGGAGGAACTTTGGCTCCTATTATCTATAGAAGACAATAGGACGTATAATATTGTGTATGATCAAGAAATTACTCAATACGTGCTAATTTTTAAAATCCTGGGCCGTTTGTTAATTTTTTGTTGTTAATATTAGACTGTTATAAGTGGTGACACACGTAGAGTGAACATAAAATACTGAATGTGTAATATCATAAATTATAAAGATCGGTTATCTAAAGCTTCAATTATTTTAAATTATTTTTTTATTAAATTGAAAACATTGTGATGATACATGAAATTATGTGCAATTGTTAATATCATGATTTAAGTGTTATTTGAAATTTATCAAATTTAAAAAGATTTTTACTCTACCCCATATCTCGTCTCCAAAATGAACGGGAATTTTAAAAGTGATACCCCTAAAAACAAACTAATTCTAATTTTCAAAAAAGTCCTAAGACCAAAAAATTAAATAATTCAATTTCTAATTATCGTCCTGTTCCTGTTAGTGAGGTGACTGCTGGTGCCTTGGAAATCTGGAGAACTCTGCCGGAGAAAATCAGGCAAGATCCGAGTTTAGCCAGTTTTCGACAGGAGCATGAGAGACTGGGACTTGGAGGTATGTAACTATCTTTAAATCATTCAATTGATATTCAAAAATTAATATTGAAAATTAAATATTTACACGAATGCAAGAACTTGATGTGTGAACACTTACTACAGAATTTGGTTAAGAAAAACGAGTCATAGAATTATGGCGTCGACTCGGATTATTTTTCTTATTTTCGGTGCAACTTTTGAAATATTTTTTGAAATTATTAATTTTGATTATTCCAAATTCAATTCCATTTGATTATTCACAGATGTATTAAGAAATTGTAATCGGAACAAAATATATAAATATGAAATATATTTAAATTCACATACATATGACATAATTGCCCACATCAAGATCAAATTTGATTTATCTTCACCATAAAAAAAAATTAAAATTAGTGGTGTATGGCATCATGCCTTGAGGCCAAATTGCTGGAACTTCCCGTACCAATTAAAAATTTGAAAATTCGAATTATTTTCGATATTCAAAAAATATTTTCTTCCTTTTTCCAAAAACAATCGTTTCATCACACACCAGAAAGTCCTTCAAATCTTTCAAATCGGATGCTTATCTCTCTCAAAAACTGCCATTTTTTGCACATTTAGCTCGGTATTTCGAAAACGGCTGGATCTACTTTTGCCAAAATCTAATCAGCACATCTCCCTATCAATAGGAATCGAATCTTTTTTTAACGATTCAAATCGGTCGGTTCTTGCGCCCGAAAACGTGGACGGAAAATTGTATCCATATATACAAACGCCAAAATGTTCAGAAACCTTCAAAACGCGAAGAAATGTACAAATTTTCAATTTCGATTTTTACACGATTACAATAACTTACTCTACGGGAAGTTAACAAATAAATAAAATTTTGCAAAAATGTAAATTTACATATACTCTACATTACTTTGAGTTTGAATAATTAAAAACTATCCGAATAGACAATTCAACAAATATTGCTTTTTTCTGCTTTATAGCAATATAACTATATTGACAAATTATTGCTTCGATGACTGGTTCAGCAAATAAAAATATTACTTAGTTTATTGCACCTATTTTTCAGGAAATACATAAAATTCACTTAGAATAATAAGTGAAAAAATAATTTTTTAAAATAAAATCCAGAAATCGTTATAAATTTATTGTCCAAAGAAAAAAAGAATATTCTGTTTGTTGACATACATGAACACTTTAAAAAATCTCACCTCATTTTTTAAAGTATTCATGTATGTCAACAAACAGAATATTCTTTTTTTCTTTGGACAATAAATTTATAACGATTTCTGGATTTTATTTTAAAAAATTATTTTTTCACTTATTATTCTAAAGTGAATTTTATGTATTTCCTGAAAAATAGGTGCAATAAACTAAGTAATATTTTTATTTGCTGAACCAGTCATCGAAGCAATAATTTGTCAATATAGTTATATTGCTATAAAGCAGAAAAAAGCAATATTTGTTGAATTGTCTATTTGGATAGTTTTATTATTGAACGGGTGTTTTTAAATACTGAATATTTTTACATCTGTTTTAAAAAGGCTAGTAAAATTTAGGATTATAAATAAGCCTTAAAAATAATAATCTGACCATTCACAGAATCCAGGCGCAATAAACTTTGTTATAATATATTGCTCCGTGCACACCAATTTATTTTTATATTATTTTTAAGATTTTTGGTATAAATTTTGATACGGTAAAAGGGAAAACAATACTCACCAAATATAATATAAATATAATTTTTAGTTGTCAAGATATTCGAATAATAAATTTCGATATAGTTTTGTTCTAATTATCAAGATTTGTTATTATTTATCATTATAATAAAATAGTATAAATTTTCTATTTTATATAATTCAACATTTCTAAGAAGATACTACATGTAAACACCGTAAAAATATCAGTATACGGTAATAACATTCTGAAAATTATCGATAGTATTGGCGATAAATATTATTATAATCCCTTTGTTGCTTTTTTGAAGCAGGACTATAAAATTGAAGGTCATTTCAAAACAAGTATGAATCTAAGTGTCCATTCATTTTTTAATTAGTTTAAGATAATAAATAAAGCAAACCAGACTCCACTACGCACTTGTATTAACTATTGTTCTGCACCATTACAAGAAATTTGAGCGGCATTATATTTAATTAATGCATTTTCAATGCTCAGCGGCTTTATTTGAATATTATCTAATCAATAGACTATAAAATGATCGTTATTTTGAGCATATCAACAATCGAGGAAATAACAAAATAATAAAATACCATTTTTATATGATGTAATTGCATTGTGTAATTTGATTTTAATTATAGATGTTTGCGATGAAATTGATCCGCTTCCCAATGATGATAATCCAAACGAAGAAGAGGAAGATAGGTTGGAAAATGAAAATTCTGGTAGGAAGATGGATTACCTTTCCATAAATGTAGCAACTGTTGCGTCTAGGCCAAATAATGGGTAATGATAATGATATTTTTATTTATATTAAATATAGTATTGATAATGAAATATTTATTATTTAACTCCTTCGCTACGAGAGTGTTTTCAGTAGCACTACAGAACGGATAGACACAATAATATATTTTAAGATTTTTCTTGATAAATTAAAAATTGCGCCTTTGATAAACTAAAAACTACAACAAAAGTTAAACATTTCCAATAGTTTAATGCATAATGATAAATTTTGAAGCAATGTCCAAAACGCTAAATGTCGTCTATAGACGACATCTGTACACACATCATGCCAAGCGGATGTCGTCCATGGACGACATTAGTATGCACAAGTAGTCAAATGAATGTTGTCATTAGATTATACATGATCCATTGTTATGCAGTATTAATGCAACCAGATATACAAGTGACTTCCTTTAAGAAAATCGTTAATGTTGTTTTGCCTGATATTTAAATACACTCAAAATTACCTATTATTTTTGAGTAAAGAGCACAATTTCTAAAAATATAAGTATTACTTGAAATTAAATTTTAAAGTTTATGCTGTGACTAACATATTTTCAAATATTTAGGCAAAAAGCACAATTTTCTGCACCCGCAAATAGAGATGCTTCTACTGTTGAAGGAGATTTGGATCAAGACACAGATGAAGTTACTGGTCACAGAAAGGTAAGATATTAATTTCAATTGATGATTTAATGATATTGAATTTCAATTGATGATTTGATGAAATTAAAAAAAAAATTCAAATTTATAATTTGAAGCAGGTTACTCCACCATAGTTTTTCAAGCCCTTAAAAAGTTTTGCTTAAATATTTTAGATAAAAATTTCAGATTTTTAATATTATTTTATTTCTTTAGCTGAAACCTTGGATAAAATCTTTAAAAATAGGCCTATTACTGGGATGTTGGTTATTGTTCACCGCAATACTGATGACGAAAAATGAAAGAGTTGAAACTCTTAAGCAAATATCAATTCCAGTAGGAAAAGTTCGCAGTGAGTATTGATCGGTTGCAACCTTGTGCAAACAATATTATTTAATTTTTACATTATTTAATTCTTCAAATCTTTTGTTACAGGTTTCATTTTGCCAGAGAGATTGAATGGTGCCAGATTACAAATAGAACTATCAGGAGCATTTTTACCTGAGCATTATGGAAATTTGTCGATTAATTATATTGAACTATGGTTGGAAATTTTGGAGGTTTCTCAAAGTGTGGATCCTGCAAATGCATCTCACTTGAAAAAGCACGAAGTTCTATACATACATGTAATATATGTTAAAATATAATATAATACCTTCAACTTCATATAATATTAAGAATCATTCTTATAGTCAATATTTAAAAGAATCATGTTATTTAACATGATGTAAACTGTTATTAATTTGGTTAAACTTCTGAACAATATTTTATGTTTTTAACTGCACGACACTATTAATAAGATGACCATATTTTTTTGAAGTCAAAATCGGGACGGTAATTTTTAGTTATGCTAATTCAGGACGGGAGGGGGGGAGGTGTAGTGAGCTTTAAAATACTGAATCCATTTTAAAAAAATAAATTTTTACATGAATCAATTTTTTTAAAATCAGAATTGCAGACTTTTAGTAAGAACTTTATTATTCTATTAAATGTAATACTTTTTTATCATTTTCTTATTTTATATTTTTCTATCTATACATTTTTTTTGCTTATGAGCTTTGTATAAAATTATATTCAATTTTCTTCATGGTTAATTTGAAAAAATTAGCACTTGTTTGTTTTCACAATTTTTGTTCATTTACCTACAATTTTCAAAAATGCGGGACAAAAGATTTAAATCCGAGACAAATTTTACTATTTAACTACTAAATATCTCAAGGTGGAAATCCGGGACGTATGGTCACCTTACTATTAAGTACATTTAAATTTCCCAGTTTAATTATCTTTACGAGATTAAGATTACGAGAAATATTTTTTATCATTGGCATTAACACGTTAATCGCCATGTCAGTCACATGCCTGAGGCTATGGAGTGCTACATTAGGCATAGGCAATTTTGTAGTATCAGAAATAATATTTTAATATATGTCAGCCATATATGTGCCGCATAAAATTGTTTTTCCAAAATTTTGGCCAAAACAAATTTTTTATTGAATACTTTTATTGAATATTAACGATCGTTTTATTGAATATTAATGATTATTTCAGAAAAAAATATACATGCCTCATTATAACTTAATTAGATAATTTAGTTAAAATTGTATCAAAAAAACTCAATGTATTCAATAAAAAATTTGTTTTGGCCAAAATTTTGGAAAAGCAATTTTATGCAGCACATTAATGGCTGAAATATATTGAAATATTATTTCTGATACTACAAAATTGCCTATGCCTAATATAGAACGCTATAGCTTCACCCAAATATGACTAACATATAATTTATCTGAAAAAATGTCGAATTGATCTGGAAAATGTCGTTATTTGAGTTGTTCTTCCACGTATACATGGGAAGTGCTTGGAAAATATAAATAGAACAAACCGAATTTATTTGTATAAATATTATTTTTATAATTATCAATATTATATTTTGCAAATATTGATTGATGACAAGCAACATACATTACAATGTATAGTTTGCTGGAAGTCAGCAAGTGCAAATATTTAATTAAACCCCGGAAAATTACTTGACGTAATAACGTCATTTATAGAACATCGTTTCATTAACATTCAAATATTAGTTTAACTTTCTTATTAACATAACTAGTTTAGGCTAATAAGCTATACATTAAACTAGCAATTTCTATTTATAATTTAATATTTATGCATCAGTTGATTACATGTAAATTGTTTGTTTGTAGAACATTTCCGATGCGTCTTTCTGGCGCCTGCCAATAGTCTCCGAAGATCTGTTCGATATTGTGCCAGAACTTACCAGAAGGCGCGTCTTCACTTTGGGAAGTTACCCGTCCAGGAAGATCCCAGACAGCGTCGCCCGTGTTCGAATGCGCACCAATGCCGAGGCCAATTTTCCTCTCAGCATCGGATACGATGTCAGCCCCATCGACATGGATGATGGAGTTATTTACGCCGCTGTTGTTCTTTTGGGGCTATATATTTTGATTGTGTTTGAGGTAATATTTTGTTGTTAATTTGAAAGTGGCATTGTGCCTTAAAGCAAGTTGCATGAACTTCCCGAAATGTCTAATAATTGACTTAATTCACCGAAATTAGGATTTTGGATATTGAGATAAAATTTTCACCAATTTATTTCGAAAATAGTTTTTGCTTTCGCTTTGTAAACCATTTTTGCCATTTTAAATTTGTATTTTTCCAACACATTTAAATTATTTGTAATTATACTAAATATAGTGCACAGACTAGTGTACTTTCATATCCAAAAATTGTAGCTTGTCATTCCAAATTTTAACTAATTTATATAATTCAACCCATTTTTGAGGAACTGTTTTAGTGCATTAACTTTACGCTACGCTACTAATTTTTTCAAACTTCGATGATTTTTTTAAAGTAAACGGCTAGTCGCAGGGTCATTTTAGAATGTTCTTTAGATTCATGATATCCATCGTCAAAAAAAAAATTAATAAAAATCGTCAAAAAAAACTCAACAATTAATTACAAGAACACGTGCCAGCGGATCTTTACCAAAAACTAATCAGTTCGATTACCAACCAATACTTTTTAGTTTTTGAATTTTTAAAATCGATTCAGAATTGCGGATGAATACTTAGATGAAATTTTGTTTCACTTTTCTGCTATTAACAATGAAACGGCTTGACTGTTTGTAGCGCAAAACTGACAAAAGCTAGTCCTTATCCAGTTACAGCGAATGGCTTTTAAATTTTTGTACTCAGGTCAGCCTTTTTTGAGAAAACGCACCAACAAAATGGCAAAAATCAGCTCACATACACATACACATACTTCATTCAAATTTCATCTCTTGCGATTCAGAATGGCTTGAAATGTCGAAAAAACAAAAAATTTACAAATCGTTTTTTTTATGAAAACATTTTCTCCTTCGGAAAGTTGGTCTTCATATAAACTTATTACGGACAAATTTGGTGATTTTTAAATTTTTTATTCAGAAATTAATTAATTAAAAAATTAAATAAAATAATATCAACCCTTTCGCTGCTAGCGTCGTCCATAGACGACATGCTTCCGTGTGTATGAATGTCGCCTATAGACTTCATCTAGTATCACAAATTTGGGTTAACTCATTCTCATTTGAATAATTGAAATATATTATTTGTTATTGTGGTTTTAAGTTTTTTTAAGCGTAAATAAATCATATAAATTTTTAAATACATTTCTATCGTTAATGAATGGAAAATCTGAGAATATTTTTGTGTGAGACAATATTTACTTGGGCGATTTACTGGCTCGTAAAGCAGCATCACTCTTGCGGAAAACCCTCTCACGGCGAAAGGGTTAATAATTTAAATATCTACATGATATTGATCAAATAATTCAAATTTTATAATTAATAATTCCATCAAAATTAGTTTCTGCTTTTAAAATCTATAACTCGCCTGACTAACAAATTTTATCCACACGTAAATGTATAGTTTCATGTTCAATATTCAGGAGAACTTCTATACTATATTTATTGGATAAGTAACACTTCGATTTTGATGAATTTGAAAATAGTTAGTTTTTTTGTAAAGCTTATCTTGTTATGCTGATCATAATTCTTTTGCGTCTTTTCAATTAGTATTGCAAATTATTACTGTAGCAATTTTACGATGTTATAAAACCCACATATGACCTCTTATACATTACTTTATATGTAATTCTGTCTGGCTGAAATTGCAATAAAATAGATTTATTAGTAAAATGCTAAACATGGTTGTCACGTATTTTTTAACTGTTGATGATTTCATTTATCATAAACTTTAATGATTTGGATATCCCTCGTTTAACTTCCATAAACATAATTTGAAATGATTTATTTAGTTATAAAACAAATAGCTAAAATAATCATTTTGATTATTTTTCTGTATCTAGTTGAATCTCAATTAATTTAGTTTAATCGTAGCTAAATAAATGCTGGTTTATTGACGTGCTTTAGCTTTAATTAGAAAATCACTCACTAAAGTTTTTTTTTTCTCTTAAAATAGTAGCTTTATTTAAATTTAATCATGACAGCTTATAAAATTAAATCATTTTGTTTGCTATTCATCAATAATTAAAAAAAAACATTGAATCGAACCATTATCGCAATTCATAAAAAGGCTCCTCGATTGCATTATTTAAAATTTCTTTGAACGCAGTGAAATGTTTGGTAAATCGACAACCAATTAAAACCAAACTAACAACAACAACCTTACCAATCATTTATAAAATTATTTAAATTAAATACTAGTTGGAAAGATATTCTTTTTATTCAATATAGAACTATGTTGAACTCTACACTTATCTACATTGAATCGCTACTTTTTTCTATCAAGTGGATAATAATGTATTATTTATTTATGCTAATTCTAAATTTTCTATTATTCTCAGATTGTTCATCGTACATTTGCTGCAATTTTGGCATCA
Organism: Ctenocephalides felis; assembly: GCF_003426905.1. Lineage (NCBI taxonomy): Eukaryota > Metazoa > Arthropoda > Insecta > Siphonaptera > Pulicidae > Ctenocephalides > Ctenocephalides felis. The sequence continues at coordinate 11,191 of NW_020537821.1, forward strand.
ACAATGAGCGTTGCTATTTTAGCAGCATTGAATGAAAGGCCAACAATGTCGGAGTTGATTTCTTGGATTGATGTAGAAACCCTTCTTTTGCTTTTCTCAATGATGGTTTTGGTCGCAATCTTCTCAGAAACCGGTATTTTTGACTTTTTGGCAGTTTACGCATACAAGGTAAAATATTCGATCGATATTGTTCTGATAATTTGAAAAGAATTATGGTTGATAAAATAATAAATTGCAGATCACATCTGGAAGAATATGGCCATTGATTAACTGTTTATGTCTCTTCACGGCGATAATGAGTTCTTTCTTGGATAATGTCACAACCGTCCTGCTTATGACACCGGTTACGATAAGGTGAATAAAAAGTTTTATTTTATTAAATTTATTCATGTGATGGCATATAATTCAAATATTTTGCAGTGTCGTACCAAGAATAACACTTAGTTACAATTTTATTACATTGTTTAAATCGATAAAAAATTATAATGCTTCAGAAATGCTAATATGTGTATTAGATGTTTGTTTTATGATATGTATTATGAATGAGAGAATTTAAAAATATATTTATCACCACAGGTTATGTGAAGTCATGGAGCTAAATCCGGTACCCATCTTGATGTCCATGATAATTTACTCAAATATTGGCGGAGCTTTGACACCAGTTGGCGATCCTCCAAATGTTATTATCGCTTCTAACAGTCACATTTCACAGAATGTAAGTTTTATAATTTCTCTTAAATGAGACAATCATCAATTTACTAAATCAAAGCTGTATTTAGCTTTGAGTGTATATAGATATAATTATTTCATTTGTTTTTATTTTTAGGGCGTTAACTTCACTACTTTCACTATGCACATGGCAATCGGAGTACTACTAGTTATGGTCCAAACGTATTTCCAATTAAGATTGAAGTTTAGGAACATCAACAATTTGAGATTTTCTGAACCTCACGATGTTCAAGGTAGTATTTTATAGGTTACTTACATTAATCCAGTTTTAACGTCTCAAGAATTTTTATTAAATATTTTGTTATTTACCTTTTTTAGAGTTGAGACATGAGATTGCAGTCTGGCAAAGAGCAGCAGCTTCGCTATCCAGTTACTCAAAAGACGAAGATTTGGTCAGAGAAACATTAACCAAAAAAGTACAAAGATTATTAGCTCAATTGAAGAAAAAATTGCTCAGTGGCAGTGTACCATTTGAAAGCTACAAAGCTAACCTTGAAGAATTGCAGCAGAAGGTAGTAAATTTTAATTGACATATCTTCAACTCATTTTTCTATTAGTATTATATAAAGTCTTATATTTCTTACAGTATCCAATTCGTAACAAGGTATTACTTGTCAAGTCAGGCATAACTCTTGTATTTGTCATCAGTTTCTTCTTCCTGCACTCAGTACCTGAACTGCAAAGATTGTCTTTGGGCTGGACAGCTTTGTTAGGAGCACTACTTTTGCTAATTTTGGCAGATAGGTTAATATTTTAAATTATATTTACAATTTGCTTATTTACATTCTTTTAGTATGAAATTTTACAAATAATTTTGCGATCTTATAGGGAAGATATGGAGTCAGTCTTGGCAAGAGTAGAATGGACAACGTTACTTTTCTTCGCTGCCTTATTTGTTCTTATGGAGGTAAGTTGAAATATGATGTAAATAATTCCCAATTAGTATAGGAATTCAAAATAAAAATTATTTGTCATCTTAGGCGCTTTCAAAACTGGGTCTGATTGATTGGATAGGAAAACAAACTGAAGCAGTCATTCTTTCAGTATCTGAAGAATCAAGATTGGCAGTAGCGATATTGTTAATACTTTGGGTAAGACAAATTACTAATACTATATTATAATCTTATCTTTCATTTATTTAAAATTCATTATTCTCTAGGTTTCTGCCATCGCTTCTGCATTCGTCGACAACATTCCTCTAACGACAATGATGGTCAAAATCGCGATCTCTTTAGCGGAAAATGAAGAATTAGGCTTACCATTGCAACCTTTAGTTTGGGCACTCGCTTTCGGTGCTTGCTTGGGAGGTAATCGATAATATAAATAATTTTTTATGTGTAGTTACAACAATTTGTAATGGTTGAATTTAAACAATCCTTTTCACACATAATTAACTAACTAAACTAAAACGTAACTAAATAAAATACTAAAAATACTAAAGTTATAAATTTTTTATTTTAGGCAATGGAACATTAATTGGAGCTTCGGCTAATGTGGTTTGTGCGGGTGTAGCCGAACAACATGGTTATAGATTTACATTTGTCGAGTATTTCAAGTAAGTTTTCTGAATCTTCTTGTTATTTTGCTAATGTTATTTGTGAAAAAGATTGATGCGCGCCTACAATAATGCAATTTCTGATCATGAAAAACTATTTGTACCTTTTAAATCAGGCGGTTTTTGAGTAAGAAAGTACATTTCAAACATTCCATACAAACATGTATTGAGATCTTATCTAGATAAGCTTATCTAGTTCTGATCTAGATAGGCCGACTGCTTCTATCTTTGACATTAGGTCAAATTTTATGGCAAACATCGATTTCATTGAGAATATTTTAAAAATATGCCTCTAAATATGCAGTAAAAGCAATAAAAAATGCAAGCTCACACATTTTGCTACGACAATGTTTTCCGTAGGTGTGATACTGCTCTACTGAACAGTGAGCCGCCCAATAGCGCTACTGAATGATTGGAGGGATGTTTTAGTATTTTTTAATCGTCATAAAAAAATCAAAAAAAAAAAAATTGATAAATTTTAAGCAGGTGTCGACACATTGGATATTTACTTATCTATGTTGGATGTCGGCTATAGATGACACATATGTAGTCGGCATGTGTATGTCGCCTATAGTTTGTTGTGAAAGGGTTAAAAACTAATTCGAATCCATTTGGCTAATTGTTCTAATAGCCATCTTCCAAGCGTACAACAATATTCTTCTTGTTTTATGGGAAGAAGACAAAGTTTATCTATGAGTTATAATTAAGGTGACCATTTTTTTAAATCAAAACCGGAACGGCAATTTCCAATTATTCAAACGGTTTTTTAAAATAACAAATGCTATTCAAGGATACAGTGAAAAGAAGCTTTTTATCTAAATCATTTTTTAACTTCTCGTAGGGTGAGTCATAGTAATCGCAAAAAAATCGAAAATGAAAATTTTTATATATCTTCACGTTTCAATGGTTTTTGAACAGTTTTGCATACCTTAGAAAAAATTGATGTACGTGTGTGTGTTTGTAAGCGGATAAAAATTTTCGTCGACGATTTCGGGAACACCAATCAACCGATTTCAATAATTCAAAAAATATTCGATTCGTATTGATAAGGGGAGACGTGCTAAAGTTTTTGGCGAAGGCAGGTCTCGCTGTTCCAAATATACGGGGCAAAAAATGCCAAAAACGGTAACTCGGTTTTTAAGAAAACACACGGTTCGATGTTAATAAATCAAAAATTTTGGAAAGGCAGGATCAGCGGTTATGGACTCTCAAAAAAAAAAAAAAAAATAAGTTAGAAAAATGTCATTTGGCGGTCAAAAATGTTTTGGACATATGTACATCAAATTATCAGATATTTTATAGAGATTTTAATAATGTGTACACATTTTGAGTAAATTTTTTGGGTTCCAAACAAAAGTTCCAGCAAATTGCCTTAAGGCACGATGCCATGCATTCCGCTAGTTATTAATCAAAATTGCTAACATTTGTATGTATATTTTTTTTTGCTTTTGAGCCTTGTTTGAAATTTTATTCAATTTTCTCCATATATAATTTGAAAAAAATAGCACTTGTTCGTTTGTTTACATAATTTTTATTAATTTTGATTTTAATTGAGCAAAAGATCTAAATCCGGGACAAATATTGATTTTAGAAAAACCCGGGATACAAGTTGGAAATATCCGGTGCTGTCTCGGCCAAACCTGGACGTATCTGGTCACCTTAGTTTATAATATATATTGAGATTTGTTAAGTCAATGACATTAGATTAATTTTTCAATATTTTTTATTGATATAAGAAGTTAATGAGTATTATTGTATAAAATTTCAGAGATTACTAACTTGTTTATTTTTTTCTAGGGTCGGTTTTCCAGTTATGATCGGCAGCATACTAGTAACCACCGTGTACCTTATGATCGCCCACGTCGCCTTGCAATGGCATTGATGTCACATGTACCTGAAATTACAATTAGGTTTTATGAAATATTGTTTATAATTTAAGACACCCAATATTAATGCAATAATTGCAAACATGAGTAACGCACATTTAATGAGAATTGCATTTGATTCACTATTAAATACAGATTTTGACAAGCATTAGAAAAGAAAACTATGTTTTGAATAAGTTTATGAACATGAATTTATATAGTATTCGAAACATGTTTCAATAAATTTATCAAATACGCTTTAGGTGAAATAGCATATTTTTATGAGTATAGTGTATATTTTCTAAAACAAAATACGAGATTGGATGTACCATATTTTTAACTAAAAAATCATGTGTGCAATTTTATAATATTAAAAAAAAATCGAATTGCCTTAGTGTTCGTTCGCGAATATTAAACTGAGGTATAAGTATTAGTGAGTATTAAATTAAAATCTTAGAAAATTGTTCTTCGTACAAAAATAATTACACATCACTTTGTTGCACGTGAAATATTGTTCTTAATAATAAATCTGTTACTACAAATCTAATAAAGTTAATGTATAAACTAATACGAATCAAATCGTGGTAAGCACGTTACCATATCTAAAATATTTTTGATAATGTATATAATTATAGATCTATAAAAAATCATTGATAGTTTTTGAAGACAAAATGTAAAATTATTTTAGATGCATTTAAACAAATTGAAAAATGCATTTTGTCATTTCATTAACATAGATTTCCTATTAGACCATTTAAATAAACAATTGTTTAGTTTGAACAAATGGTGTAGGTGAATTTAATTTAAAGTATTGTAGACAACTAATTAAATTGATAAATAATGAAATGTAATTGTTATAAATCAAAATTTTCATATAAACTTGTATATGTATAATATAGTTTAGCGACATGTTATTTATAGATACGTATATTTTAGTAATTTATGATATTTGAGTTACGTTAATTTTAGAATAATTATTGATATTTTATTTTATCATAATATTTGTTTCTCACTTGCATATGTACATTTTATTTCGAAGATCTTTAACGATCTTGTAAAAGTTCAAATTAAAAAAAAACTCATAAAATTTCGTATGTGATAATTAAAAATATTCAATAAGATAAAGTGAATTCTAAATTTGATGAAAATATATATAATTGGTTACTAGTAATATATATTTTTTATCAGAAATACTTGTTGTATAGGTAATTTTGTCACTGTAAATAAACAATTTTGAATAAAATTAATTTTATTTTTAATAAGTAATTTTCAATGAAATTTGTTAGATGATTGGAGCAAGAAGATGATTAGATACCGTACCAATTAAATCAGAAATTTAGATGAACATTAAATTAGTATCTAGATTTTGTACAAACAGGTACAGTATTTAAATTATATTTTTTAAATTAAAAACACAATATCAAATCTCACATAAAATTAATTTTGGCAAGTTTTGAAACAACAAATTTGGTTCTTTATATTTAAAATATTTTAAAAGGAATGTTATTTTACAGGGCAAAGTCGTCAGTCAAATCAAGTAGATCATGTGGATATGGAGATAAACCAATATGGTAAACCAAATGTTTCCAATGATTTTTTTGAAATTATTATTTTTATCCCTATTTCTGTTGAAACACATATTCTTCTTATAATTAGTTCTTCTATCGATATCCGACGTTATTTTGAAAAAATAAAATAACACAATAGAGAAGGGGTGTCAACCCCGGAGGGTGGTGGCGGAGTCCAAATTGTTTTCACTTTTGAACTTGAGGGTGAGATGAACTTAATTCCAAAATTTCATGCAAATTGGAGCACAGTAAAACCAAAGCGCTCCATTGACCGGAGGATTCTGAGTTTTTGCATATACGCATCAGGCACTATAATTACAATCGTCAAAGTGAGTCTTTCTCTCGATTTTTAATTTTTTTTTTAATGTTAATCATGTTTCTTATCTTGTTTTTCAATCTGCAAATAATATTCTAAAGCTTGAAGAAACTATTTGATTTTCACTTCTCTTCTATTGCCTGAATTACTTTAGGAGCTTCAATTCTCGAACTCATATTTATTTACTCAAAATTTAGTATCAAGTTGGAAGGCTTTTCAATATATTTACCGAGTTGTGCCTAATTTGTATTTCTTTAAAATATTCTATTCTTTACACATTTATTATGTAGCTTCGATTAAATACCCAATAAATCAATAGTTTATCCAATTTTAGATGAAACTATTGTTAGAAACAAATGCATTAATGTACGTAACCATTTACCATTACTCAATTCATATGTTTGAAATATGTAGCCAGGCGTATTTAGTTACTGAAACTAGAAAATATTTCTGTACGCAAGAATGTAATCAACCATTGGTGGCGTATTAAAAATGATCTTTGAAATTTAATTAATTAATATGATAAAATTTATATGCACATGTATAGGCACAAGTCTTAAATTCTTTTTTTACTTAAGTTCTTAAAATTTTTGTATGGAGATAATCATGACAGACTATATTGAATGTTAACAATAAATGTGTTAAAATGGGTTAAATATAATATCCAAACATTTTAAAAGCTATATCTTTCTTTGCTAATTCAATATAGTAAACACATTGGAGCAGTTTTAAAAGTATGTACCCCAAAATTTATATGAAATCAGATGCGGCTGCTCTGCTCTAAAAGTAAAGAGTTCGCTAAAAATTCGATTTTGTTAAAAATTTTGAAGATAAAAACTACTTAATATTTTTCGAATTTCTTTTTTTTATTTAAAAGCACAATACTTCCGGTTAACAGAAAATAATTCCTCGGCTGACTGCAGTAACCAACACGATGGGTCCAAGTTTGAAGTTTCAATACTATCACAACGTCAAAAAGTAAAATACTATCTCATTTCTAACAATCTCGCACCTATATACAGTAAACCCTCGCTTTACGCGGCAAGTGCGTACCGTGCAGTATAGGAACCGTGCTATAAGAAACTCGTATTTAACATACAATTCAGGCTAATTCGTAGTGCGTTCTATGGAACCTTACATAGTGCAGTATGGGAACCGTGTTATGAGAGACTCAGAGTTGGTACAAATCGCACCATTTTTATCGCGTTGTATGGAGACCAAGAAATACAACTTGAAGTAGGAGAAATACGGACGAAATGACGTAAATGACGTGACGAAATTGACACCTTATTCAAAAATTGGCGCGACGCAGTAATCAGCTCAAACGTGTTCTTAGGCGGCTATTATACAATCAGGCATGTCTAAAAGATAAAAGTCGATAACAAAATTTACAACAATACCCTTTTGCACAACGAACTTATGGGCTGTTGACCAAATACCGTGTAATAAGAAGTCCGTGTAGTCGGAGGGATGTCGGATTTTTAGCTCCGTGTAGTATGGGAACCGTGTACCCAGAGTGCCGTGTAAAGCGAGAGCCTACTGTATTCCTAAACATGGCTACGTTTTTATTTTAGTTATTATGCGCATCTAAAATTAAATAATTTTCATATAAATACCGCAAGAGTTACAACTAATTAATCATGATTAAAATGCTTCACCAGGAATATTCCTATTGTCATTTTTTTACTTTAATTTGAGGTAATGCTTTTGTTTTGCAAAATCGTTATAAGGTCATTTTTGTCCAACGAAGTTCATATAGATTTCTAATTTTTATTACTTCCGTTGCGTGATTCAAACATGTGTGCAATACCGTTCATTACATATGTATATCTTCTATTTGTTGTAACACAATATTTAACAGAATTCAAGTGAAAAATCATTGTTTAGTAACTTGGTGATTTTTTTTATAGATTTTGTGTTACTTACTTTATGCACTTTTTTATATTGAGTGTTAATTACTACAAATTTATCATTGCTTTGCAAGTTTTAATTAATCATTATAATTGAAACACTTTGCAAGTCTATAATATTTTAAATTTAAAATAGGGAAATTCCCTATTTTGGGAAATTTGGAGATTCCCTAAGACTATCTAGGCACTGGATGACTAAGCAAAGTGTTATCAAAATTGCCAAAAATTCTTTTTCATCAATTAATTACGAACAAACAGTACACAGTTTATTTTTGATAAAATCTAATCAATTATAACTGATATCTTTCAAACAATTTCCGAAAATACTTCAACCAAAGATCAAATTTTGCCTTACCAAATTCACACTCACACTTTACACATTTTTCCGAATTTTGTTCTCAAACAATTCGGAATGACTTGAATTGTCGGCAAAATATTTAAGCATTTAAAATTAGCAAATCGAAATTATTTTCGAACACAAACCTAAATTTTAATTTAAAAATTAAAAAGCATAAGTATTTTAATGAAAATCTCAACTGATTGGTTGCTTTTACTGTTAAGATTTCAGAATTTATGATGGTTAAATGTATTTACATAATTTTTGTTCTAAGAATATTGTTTGTTTTCACACATGATAGTATAGATTATTCTGTACCAAATAGAAATTTTTTGAGAAAAAGAATTTCTCAAAGTGATAATTATTCTATCTAAACGCTTGCTAATAAAGTATTTATAGTAGAGAAAAATAATTTTTCAAGATGATAATTATTTTATCTAAACGCTTGCTAATAAAATATATTTATGATAAAACCTCTTATATCTAATTATCTAAATTCAAATTATTCAATGTTTTATATCTGATCAAGACCTAATTTTATTTATACTATTGGATTCATTTTCTTAATATTTAACTTAATTTCCTTGTTATCGATTGTTATGTCCTTACTACTATAATAAACTTGAATAAAAATCTTAATTCTTAAAAAATATTTGTATTTGACTAGTATTCGACACTTATATTATTTCAAATGAATTATAAAATTGGTTAACATCTTAAACTACTTTGCAGGGAATTTTGAAGCAGAGAACTGGCTTGGCACTGTCATCCACAAGAGATACCATTAAATCCAAGTTAATCTAAAAGAAAGCATAAATGATCAGGAACAATAATCAAAACGCAAGTAGAGAAATGTTAAATATGATAATTTTTTAAAGTCTGATAACTTGTATCATTTTTCAGTATTTTAAATGGACATATACTCACTGCTGGGTAGGATTGAAGTACTGGAACTTTTAGATTGTATGTGACTTTATCGTCTTTTTTCAAAGGGCATGATCCTTCCTTAAGAAATTGGCAAGCATCACTTAGCTCTGGGGCTAATGGGTAAGGAACGGTGACACCGGCAACTTTGGCTTTTACCTACGAAGAAATTATTGTATTAATTTATTTCTAAAATATAAGTATGTATTAATTTCCTTGTTCATAATCTGATTTAAACATGCTTCAAAATAACTGAAATACTAACACTAATCTGAATTATTTTGATAGTATTTTATAGATGGCAACCTAAACAATTATCCCATTTCTATGTGATGAATTTTCATCATTACATTCTCTGTAATAGTGATGATTTTTTTATTGACTTTTATTTTTAATGATAGATAAAAACGATGTTACTACTGCTTAATATGAGGCAGTCTGAGATGGGTATCATATCTCAGACCTCTGATTCAAATCCCATACCCACTTAGTCACTGCCAAGCTCATATTTCAAGTTAAATGCACTTATAGGAAATACTTATATAATTTTAAAATACATATTACGGTTTTGCTCCGATGATTATAAGATATTTCTATTACATACTTTAAGTTTTACTTTTTAAAGTACATTATATATTTTTCTAAGAAAAGATTTATTCATGCAATTTGTGATTTTTCATAAATTTAATGACTTTCGAATGCGTTATATAAATAAATTGCAAAATAAATAAATATTACCAAAATATTCAAATACCACCTCTCTCATACATATTGAAATAGCAATAGCCCAATAATTGGGAATTTTTATTTAGGTTTTTAATACGATTATGAACTTTTTAATTTTTATTCTTACTTCTGGTTTCAGAGTAGCAGAATCGGCAGGGACAGTAAATTTAACATCAGTCAAAGAAGTGCTACCACGAACTAATGGACAAGGTAATTTGTCACATCCTTCTACATCAACACTGGTTGGCAGAGGAGCTCCATTATCACCTGCAAGAGGTAATAATTATTGATACATATATCTTAATTTTTGACTTGATGGTTGACCAATACCATTAATAAAAAAAATATTACCCACGAAATAGTTTTAAGAAATTTTGAAGACATCATAGCATTTTGTCTTTCTGGTTTTACATATTTATGACAAACCAGAAACAATATCCTATCTGTGCACATACAGAATAAAAAGGTGCATTTCTGCATCAGTATTTGGTAATGTATTATACCATTGATTCATATTTTCTTCAACAATTTAGTAAAACACCATTAACCCTCCGAATAGAAAACCTAACCTAGAAACCGTCGGTCGGAGTGGTCTGGCAAGACTTTTTTCGACATCAATTAAAAAAAATTTTTTTTGGTAATCCTATCGACTTGAAATTTCTGGTCTTTTCCTAAAATTTTATTAGCTGTCGATCAATGAAAAAATCAGGATGAAAAAATGTGTGGTCCAGCCAGACCACTCCGACCGTTCGAAGGTAAATAAATATCCGACCGACGGAGAGTTATATAGTTTTAATTTAATTAATATCTATCTCATTTTAAGTTTAAGAATGATTGACAATGACAAGTTAATTACATTAATACACAATTAATCAAGGAAATTAAGCTATTACCAAAACGAATCGAGTCGTATCAATAAAATTAGGTTTTAATCAGATATAAAGTTCTTTATAATTTGTATTCAGATAAATTTTTATAATTGAATCCAGATATAAAATTTTTTTTATCGCGAATATGATAAAATCTACAATAAAAAATTTATTAGTTAATATATAGATAAAGTCATTATCAGTTTTTGCAATTTTATACTAAATATTATTTTTATTACTATAACAAACAAAATTCTTAGAAATTCTTCAAAATTGAAATTCAAATTGTTAAATTGTTAGCCATAAGGTACTAAATGTTATTAATTAAACGACAAATTTTAATTCAACTATGGAAACAATTTTATATAAAATTGAATATATATTCAAATAACGAAGCAATGACGTAAAAGAATTTGCTAACATCAACTAATTTAAACATTATGCAAAAATTAAAACGCGAATGGGCGCCAAATTTAGTTTATAAATGCACAAAAATTTACATAAAAATAAAATTAATTTTGGAAGTTTCTATCAAATGAAAGAAAAATCAGTATACTTTGTAGTAAGATTAATTAATATTGTTTTATATAAATTTATTGAATAGTGTTCTTTGATAATGTAAATTGATTATACTCAATTATATTAAAATTAAACAATCAATTACTCATATTTATATTTTTTAATGTTTTATCATTGTACCAATATTAACTAATTATACTTGTAATTATGTAAATAGTACGAATTTATAAATTAAAAAACTAGAATTTTAAAGATTTATTATTATTTTTGTTTTGCATATTGTTACTATTCGTGATATTTTATTGGATGATATTGATATTTTCATGATATTGGTTTTAATTTATTTTCATTCATATGAAACAAATAATACGGCGATCGAAAAGTTAGAAATGTTTACCATAATATTTTTATTTATCACTAAAATCTCGTATTGAAGAAATACGTTTATTTATCTTAATGCATATTTATTACACCAGTAATTCCAAATCAAGAACACACGTTAAAACTACTAAAAATAATTTAATTTGTGATTTACATTCAGAACAAACGCTGCAGTAATTTAAAAATAAAAAATTAAAACAAGTTGTCCCATTTTAACTTTTTCAGCAGGAAAAAGGACTACCGTTATAACGTTATAATTTTACAATATGATTGCTCAAAGTCAATTTGGACCTTTGTGCCCCGACAAACCCAATTTCAAGTTTTTCTGGTATAATATTAGTTTCATTTTTTGTTACAGATTGACTAGGTCAAACTTATTACTAATTAATTTATCAGCTCCAGTTTGAGATTCAAAAATTTCTTGGCGACAAAACAAAAGCAATAATGATGAATAATAATGGTGCTATTTTTTTAATGATAGAACTTTTATGTAGTAACATATTTTTTATAAGAATCGATTTTTAGTACTCAATAAAGCCTATGATAATAATATTTCTACTTACATTTTGCGATGGTGGTAGCTTGTACAGCAAAAGGCACAATGATAGCCAAAACAATCAAGGCACGCATTTTGAAAGTTAATACTGATTTATCAAAATGAAGAAATGATTTACTGGATCACTAAAATGACTATGACCTTCTATAGATTTTTGACAAGGTTTATATAGCAACTTTATTAAATTTATCTCAATTTTCCGTCTTATCATTAGGCAACTATCTATTATCACGTGCTTGCATATTTCTTTACATGTGTTTCTGATAATATTTATCTATTGTTTTTTAAAACTTAGGCCAGGTGTTCAATAATAAACAAATTCATCCCAGGTGTTCAATAATTAATTGGATGAGGCACTCTAAAGATAATTTTTTATAAAAGTTTGAGAAATTTAAGTTAATTATGAATCATACATGTAAAGCAATTTTTGTATACACAGAAAGATAAAAAAGCTATATTTGAAAAATACTAAAAGCAAAGATTTTAGTCATTACAAGTACGGTAGCTAGCCAATTTAAAATAAGTTAATATTATAATATAGGGTGGAGTGGGCCTTAAAACTCCGCGGTAAAAGTAAAATGATACATCTCAAAAACAAATAAAGTAAGGATTTTTTAGCAAAAATATTTAAAAGCACAGGGCAAAAAATGTGTAACCAGCCATGTTTGAAAATCTATTACAAAAGTATTTCTTTTGCCTTTAGCTTTTTTGATTGTGGGCTCTACTGATTAATTTACGAGTTCTCCATAAAATTTACTAGTGTATGTTTTTTAATTGTTTTACAAAATTTCTTGTTATTTTGAAACTTGATTCAACAGATGTTTTTATATAACCTATATAATAGCTTACATATGGGTGGGGTGTAAAGAAACAACTGAATCTTCACCCTGCAAAATGTGTAGTAACTGAATCTTTACAATAATTTAAAAGAGAAATTAAGTAGAAAAAAGCGATTTTACAAGTTATACAAGTTTATTCGTTATATTACATATTATTCTTTTATAAAAATATCTTTTGAAAAATGTCATCATTATTTGTACTATTCCACTAAAATTTTAGAAAAAATTGGACATTGATTTATTTTGGATAAGAAAAAATATCATAATATTGATTGATATATGAATAAGGAATATAAACGTATTCTATTAGTATGGACATCAGAATCTCACTTATTGTACTACAAAAAAGATGTATGTGTAGTATGAAGGTTGATATAAATAAAAACTAGTGGGGTGTATGGCATGGTGCCTTAAGGCAAATTGCTGAAACTTCCCGTACCGTAACAAAATGTTCGAGAAATACTGAATGCTTTGAAATAGATTATTAATATTGTAACATTGTCTAATATTTATAAGAATTATATAAACTGAATTGCAACGTTGATAAAATATATTAGAACTATAGTCAGAATTAAAAATAAAATCTGAATTATTTTCGAAATACAAAATTTTTTTTTTTTGAAAAAATACAAGTTGAAACAATTTTTTTTTCCAAAATCAATTATTTTGTTAAGACAAGCAGAAAGTTCTTTGAATCATTTAAATCTGACGCTTAGTTCTTTCAAAAACTACCATTTTTTACACATTTAGCTCCGCATCTTCAAAATGGCTGGACCTGCCTCTGCCAAAAACTAACAAACACTTCTCCTAATCATTACTAATTGAATGTTTTTTTTATATTATTCAAATCGGATGCTCCGTTCTCTCAAAAACTCGATATCTATTTTCTGCACTCTTTGCTCTTTATCTCCGTAACAGCTGGACCTGCCTTTGCCAAAAACTAATCAGCTCATTTCCCTATCAATAGGAATCGAATGTTTTTTAAACCATTCAAATCGATTGATCCGTGCGCCTGAAAACGTGACTGGAAATTTGTATCCATACATACATACACACACACACATCCATTTTTTCTGAGATATGCCAAACTTCTGAAACGTAAAGATATGCAAAAATTTTTATTTTCGATTTTTTGGCCCATTACTATAACTTACCCCACGTGAAATTAATTAGGTATATCTAAATTAAAACCCATCACATGTTTTGACGCAGGTAAACCTTCGGTTCTTTGAACCCACGGTATCAAAGTGTTATATTAAAATTACGTAAAAAATGTTCTGCATATTAATCATTTATGATAACATACAATTAATCCACTTATAATTTTTATTGATAATAATAATAATGATAAATGCACTTACATTTGAATGGAACACCTGGCGTAAATTGCATTGAAAACAATGAACTAATTGTCATCACTGACTTGAAAAAATCTTGCACGTCATTTGATTTACAGGTTTTCTAATATTTTAGAACTATATAAGTTCTGCCAAAGACACCAGAAAATCGTACTGTCCTGTTTGATTTAGTGAATTAAGCATTAATTGATTCATTGTGTTTCTAATTATCAAAATGCGTGTTTTCGTTGTTTTAGCTATTATTGTGCCTTTGGCAGTTCAAGCAACAAAAGTTGCAAAATGTAAGTAGTATAGTTTCATATCAGTAATTGTTATTAACTTCGAAAAAAACAAGTTTAAGCATTTGTCAGAAAATCACATTGCTTATTTTATTTCTTCTCGATAAGTCATTTTGAACGACATTTTTCCAAAACGACTGTACAGATTTAAAAAAATTAAGGCCTTCAAATAGAGATTACATTAAAAAAGTTCGTCAATATTAAAAATAGAGGGCAAGTGTCAAAATTTAAAATTTGGTTTCAATTTTAAAAGATAAAAATTGATTATTAATTTATTTACATATATCGGAATACTACTACAACTTGCCTGAAAGCCATTAACACCTAGTTCAAATTTTGTTAACTTTGTCTATTATCCTCGAGTAAATACAGGAAAATCATTAGTTGTGATAAATTATGAAATAAAATTATTTATTGCAATTATTGGATTCTAAATCTAGTGGCGTTTGTATCACAGATGTAAATGCTTTAGCCTTGCAATCACAGGATTATGAATTCAAAACTTGCGCTACGTACTAATTGATATCAAGCAGTAGCAATAGACCCAAAATGTTTCCAAATTTTATAACATTGTTTCAATATATCAATTCTCACTTTAGAAAGAAAGTATAACTTTCACCTCTAGAAGAAAGGACAAACATTGCGTTGCCTTCTGATAAATATAATAGAAAACACATCCCTACAGCTCTGTAAGAAAATAGTTCTGATTGCTCTGTATAACATATTCTAAAACTGAATGATTTCTAAGATTGACACTTTTAACAAGAATTCAATAATTATAGAGAATTAATATTTACATTGAAATATCAATCATCTACAATGTACGTAGATTCTACATAATGAAAATATTTGTAAAATGCAACGTCAAAAAAAAGTCAAACTTTAAAAATTATTCATTCTAGTACAATATAATTTTCAATAAAAAAGCATTTGTATTAATATTCATGATAATATTGACGCATTTCTGACGCATATACAAGTATCAAATGCGGATGCGATATAGTTAATAAATTACAAAAAAATGTAAAAAAATGTTTTATGTCAGATGTGTACAATCTTCTTTCGAGTTTTTACCTATATATTATTGCCAATGAATAAATTACATTTTCTAATAAGATTTATCTGGAATTAAAAGTAGATCATATAGCGCATTTTGAACGATAATTATTTGTAATTTATGATATTAATTGGAATTATAATCTTAATAATCATGGTACAAATAAATTTTAAAATTATAATAAAAATTGTAATGAACTGTATCTACATCCCAACAATTTCGCGCTGAGGCCTTTCTAGAATTAAGGGGGCGTCCATTAATCACGTGAGGTTTTTAGGGAGAGAAGGGCATTTGACAAAAAATCACGAAAATTTAAAAATATTTATTCCTATTATAAATAGTTACGTACTTGTTGAAATATTGTTAAAATTCTTGGCAAATGAGTAATAATTATTTGATTAATTGGTTTAGAGTTTATTTTTTTCTTTTTACTTCTGCATTTAACGCTATTGATTTAATTAATTAATGATTTGTAGTGAAATTTTTATTTCTTTTGTTATGAGTGAAATGTTGCAAGTAATTTAATTTCGTTGACACTAGGTTTGTAACATATGTACTGCACAAAATATTTATTACATTAACAAATTAATCAAGATTGTTGCAAATTATCTTTGAATAAATGTGTGGTGTTTGCATGTTAAGTGTTAATATAAAATGTAATTCATCTTTGGTTACATAAAGAATGCAAATCTAAATCCATGTATAATAAATCATAATATAACATAATAAAAAAATTATATTTATGGAGTTGTTACAATGAAATTAATTAACTTGTCATAAACTTGAAAAGATAATAACACAAACGAAAATTTTTATTAATTCAAAATTATAATAATATAATATTACAATAATAATATTATATTAGCGATCTTGATTAATTTGTTAATTTAATAAATATTTTGTGCAATACATATGTAACAAATAGAGTGTCAACGAAATAAATTTCTTGCAACATTTTGGTCATAACAAAATAAAAAAAGCACTACAAATCATCAATTAATTAGTTAAATCAATAGCGTTAAACTAAATCTTTGAGCAAAATTATGTTATTTACAAAAAAATGAAAGTTTGAAATTAATATTAAAAACTCATTTGAGTAAAGTTATATAATAATTTTGCAAATATTAATGGAAAAATATATTATTTCAATTATGAAAAAAATTCTAATTGATTTATTCAAGGAGAAAAAAAAAATTCTAATCGCTACTGCTTATTACGGTCAACCCGATACCGAGCAGTAGCACTTGGAAATAAAGATTGAAAATAACTCTTCTTGGTAATTTCTGCATCTAATAAAATAATATATGATTAATATCAGAGAAATTTCCATAATAAAATAATTTATCAAATATCGATAGGATAAACGTTGGGCTATTATCTAAATAGAGCGTAAACAGCTTCATAATTAATTCATAAACATATTTTTTATTGTACACTACATAGCAAAATATTCATCAAACTTCAACATGAGAATTGTTGAATCTTTTAACATATTCGCTACTATGCACGCATATGGTGCGTGAGACCGTTGTCAATAGCTAGACGCTGAGCATAACAGGTGCATTCGATGTCCTGGCACTTTAGAGTTTTAACTTCTATTTTTAGTTTCTAATTTCTAAATTTATCTTGTTTTGATACCTTAATCCAGCCTTGTCAATTTCCTGCTAAAAAGTCCAGTAATGGTTTTATTTTATAACGACGGTTTATTCTCCAACGATCCAACGATCGGTTTTTCTTTCGTGAAAAGTGATCTTAAAGAGTTATAGTTTTTTATTGTGTATCACAAAGCAAAAATATTCATCAAACTTCAACATGACAAGTGTTAAATCTGTAAACATATTCACCATTGCGCACGCATATGTTGCGTGAGAACGTTGTTAATAGCGAGGCGCTGAACGTAACTGGTGCATTCGATATCCTTGCACTTTAGAATTTTAACTTCTATTTCCAGTTTCTAATTTCTGAATTTATCTTGTTTTGGTACTTTGATTTTATAAACCACGGGTTATTCTCCAACGATCCATCGATCGGGTTTTTTTTCGTGAAAAGTGATCTAAAAGAGCAGGTTTACTTTTTTCGCATTTCAAAAGTTGATATAATATAATGATAAAAATTGATATAATGTCTGTTTCTAACAGAACAGATTATCACATTTATTTTACTAATTTCATTTTTGTTTAGCACAGGGGGTAGTATAAGCAACACAATGTGTAATAAGGGATGAATACCTATGCAATTAGCGCTATAAATATTTTGCTCAAAATATGACTTAAACTTGTTTGCTGTTTTTGGTGTTTTTATGTTAAACTGTAATTTATGATACTTTTCAAACTTCATATCACATACTGAATGATATATCATGTAGCCTTAAAAGATTGAAATCAATAGCGTTGAATAAAGAATTAAAAAGAATTAAACGCTTAACCAATTAATTAAATAATTATTACTCATGTGCCATAAATTTTAGCATTATTTCAAAACCATGTGAAACCCTTACTTCCTTGAAAATATAATCCATTACATGACTTGATAAACGAATAACATTTCAACAACTTCTTCCTTCAATTATAATGATGTACATATTTATACCATAGATGAGTAAGACAAGTCTCCCTGGGTACGATTGTGTCAGAAATCGGTAGTAACAGTCGCCATAACAGCTAAACTATATTATATAAAAATCAACAACATCTGTTATACAAAAATTCTTGAAAATTATGCTGAAGATTTAAATTAACCTGTTATTAATGAAATTCATTACTATTTTAGGTGATCGGAATACGCCGCTCCCGGACAGCGTGGAAGTTGCCGGTTGCGACAGATTGCCTTGCTCTCTGAAACGCGGTACGGAATCCTTGACCGAAGTTAAATTGACTCTTCCGAGCGATACTGCTACTCTTGCACCATATGTGAGTAAGATATTATCAAAAATAAAACAATTTACAGTTTACAGGAGAAAAATTTTATTTTCATATTATTTATAACTCAAACTCTTGCACAGGTAAAAGCCAAAGTCGGCGGTTTGACGGTTCCATATCCCCTACCTCCTCATCTAAACAATGCTTGCGATCATTTGAACGATGGTGCCAAATGCCCTTTGAAGAAAGGTGACCAAGTTACATACAATCTTAAAGTTCCAGTACTACAATCTTACCCTTCGGTAAGTAATCATAACATATAAATTAATATTATATTCTTTTAATATTTAATACACATGTCATATCTGTAATGAATATGATAGGATACTCCTCCTAAACGATTATTCGGATTTTGATAAATCTTTTTGAAGTTTGTTAAGGGATTTTGTTGGGAAGTGTATGATTATAGAAATATAGATAGATTGTAGAAATAAAGGGAAAAAATTACAAGAAACAGCTTATCATTATTTTACATTGAAAATATTTGAGGCATTGTTTGGCACTGAAAACAAATGAAAACTGTAATTTGCCAAAAATTTCAATTCATTTATAATTGCATAAGCTAAGAAAAAATATATTCGTGATTATAAATAAAAAAATGTATATATGTTTCTTCAAAGTTTTGCGCAATGCAAAACAGCGCTAAACAAGGCTCTTTACATGGAAATATTGGGGTTAAGAAAAGACGGCTAAGAAATTGGTTTGGTGTTAAAATTGAAAAGTAT
>NW_020537822.1:0-29726 GCF_003426905.1 Ctenocephalides felis
AACATTTGGTTTCACGCACTCGGTCGAGCGGCCGGTGGTGCAAAGCTACCATCGGTGGGATTATGCCTGAACGCCTCTAAGGCCGTATCCTTTCTAGACAAAGTAAGCAACGATATCTCTAAGAGTCTCGTGAGTCGAAAGGCTCAATACAATGTGATTTATTAGGTATTCGGCACACGCCGTTTATCGCACGAGCCATTTTTAGCCGAATGAGGCGCTGGACAGGGGCGATATCCGTCCGTTATATCTGTCTTGCCTATAGCGGTCGATCATGGGTCACTAGTTCGATGTAGAGACTCGGAATCGTTTGTAAACGACTTAGGTACCTGGAGGGGTGTTGTACTCGGCAGAGCAGCTACCACGCTGCGATCCGTTGAGACTCAGCCCTTGGCTTGGGGATTCGTCATGTTGGCTGGACGTCACCCCACGCTATTAGAGCATAAGCCTTAAGCCGTCGCATTGCAGCATGCCACAATCAGTAGGCTTGACAGTCGAAAACTTGTACATGCTGTACATGTGACACTTCTTCGGTATCTACCTAGCTATTTTGTACAACGTGCGTGAGTCAGCACGTAAATCAAAACTTATCGACAAATTCCAATACTAGAAATATTCATTATTTCTTTCAATAACCATAATTCAAGAGAATAGTTATAAATATCTTGTAAGTTTACGAAATATATGTTTTTAAGAGAAACTTTTCATAATTTTTAATATAAATATATGATATAATTCATTAAATTCTAAATAGGGAGAATGTTTTTTGCTAAATTTCTTGGAAATGCGTACAAGTTGCTAATAAGCAAAGTACGTATAAGTTATCTATAATGCAAAATGCGTGCAAGTTGTCAATGTGTAAAATACGTGCAAGTTGTCAATTTGCAGAATGCGTGCAAGTTGTCAATTTGCAGAATACGTGTAAGTTGTCAATGTGCAAAATACGTGCAAGTTGCTATTTTTATTTAATTTTTGTAATATACTCTAAATAATTAGTAACTTCCAACCTATAATTATTTCGATTCTTTTATAATAAAATATTCAGTGTATTTATTTCGTTTTTACCAAAATATTCAGTATTTATATATAATTTCAAACTACATCAAGTAAACTTTTAGGGGACATTAGCGAGTGAGCCTAACCTAGAATCTTGCATCGAAACAGGTTAAAAACATTTTCCGGCTTTTTGAAATCAGTAACTTACGGATACCTCAGACTACATCAAGTAAACTTTTAGGAGACATTATCGAGTAAGCCTAACCTAGAATCTTGCATCGAAACAGGTTAAAAACATTTTCCGGCTTTTTAAAATCAGTAACTTTACGGATATCTCAGACTACATCAAGTAAACTTTTAGGGGACATTAGCGAGTAAGCCTAACCTAGAATCTTGCATCGATACAGGTTAAAAACATTTTCCGGCTTTTTGAAATCAGTAACTTGCGGATACCTCAGACTACATCAAGCAAACTTTTAGGGGACATTAGCGAGTAAGCCTAACCTAGAATCTTGCATCGAAACAGGTTAAAAACATTTTCCGGCTTTTTGAAATCAGTAACTTACGGGTACTTCAGACTACATCAAGTAATCTTTTAGGGGACATTAGCGAGTAAGCCTAACCTAGAATCTTGCATCAAAACAGGTTAAAAACATTTTCCGGCTTTTTGAAATCAGTAACTTACGGGTACTTCAGATTACATCAAGTAATCTTTTAGGGGACATTAGCGAGTAAGCCTAACCTAGAATCTTGAATCGAAACAGGTCAAACTACTTTTGTAGAAAAATATTGTTTTTGGGTTTTTAGGAATGACATATATTTATTCTATTATTTATTTACACGACATGGTTTAAATACAACATTTTTATTTTTTTAAGTTATATTTTTACTTAAAATAAAATTTCTTACATTTATCTAATACAATTTAAATAAATTAATATCTGAAATCTTGCTTGCTTTCCAGTCGAGGATGCTTTTCACGAGATAGTAGTGTCGCTGTCATAAGACCATCGCGATTTTGCTCCAATACGCGTTTTGATACATTAGCCAGTAATTGAACATGTCTCTCAGTTCCCTGAATGTGGACCGGAATTTTAGGGTCACTCCATGGACACTCATCGCTTTGTAGATATTGTACTAGATGTTCATGAGGAATATTTAGCGTAAAGGCTGGTTCGGATATATTGGAATAATCATCCATATCTATCATATTAGTATAGTCGGTGCATTCAAAATTTATTTCGGGTGTTTTGTTAATTATTCGGTTAACGGTAATATAAGATTTTTCTTATAGCTGAATCTCGTATTTCCTTTTTATTATCAAACAACATTGCTAATAAAATATTTTCCGAGTGAGCATAGTATGCGTTTTCTTTAGCAACATTGTTCACAATTTGTCTTAAATTCGAGTCTAAATATTGCGTCCAGCTAATAAATTTATAAAATAATATACTACCATACACCACAGAGTTGTAATATTTAATGTTAAAGTACAATGGAATATATACCTTCATTACGTAGTTTGCCAGAATTTTCAAATTTTTGGATGGCTTATTAGTAGTTACATATAACCGAAGTAACCTACTAGCCTTCGTGAGCCAACGGGAATGTGCTATTGGCCCTGGTTTCATGTTAGCTAAGTTTGTCGATACTTCTCCAGAAGCAACTGCTTTAGCTATTTTTATTAAATAACTTGAGTCAGTTGTCGATTCAGCAGGACTTATATTAGCCAAATTTTCAAGTGGGATTGTTTCAAAGTCTTTTACCGGCTGGAAGTATATAGGAAAAAATAAATTATATTGAATTTGAACATAGGGTATTAAAAATAAAATATGTTATAACTCACCGGTATATTTTCGCATGTTTCAATTTGTTTGCTTAATATTCCAGTTTTTGTTCGTGGTCCAGTGGTCAATGATTTTTTCAAATAGTTAAATAAATGGCGAAGTGGAAGTTCGTTAAAGTGGAGAAGACACACAAACCAATGCAGTGGCCTGTTTAACTGAATTTCAAATCGACGTAAAATCCCATTTTTTACGCCTGTATTTGCTGGTTCACCATCGCAACATATGCCTATCAAAGAATCGAGAGCTATTCCTTTATCGGCGAAAAACTCGTTCAATTTGATTACTTTACTTTCCGAATCTTCATTTTCCAATTTTGTGTAACCCAACAATTGGCAATTCGGTTCCTTTAAAATAACTAAATGCGCTTCTTTAATCATTCGTGGGTGAAACTTCTTATCGATTTTTTCCATGGTAATAGAATCATTTTTTCGGCCGTCGAATGAAAATGCTATTAATTCAGAAGAATCATATCGTTTGTGTAGAGCTTGCCTATTTTTCTGCCTCTCACGAACGCTTTTATTTTTATCCATAATGACAGGATTGCCCCAATCATCCGTTATGCCCAGGTCACGCAGGATTGCCGTCACCACGCCAGAACCAACTCTATCAGAAATTGCAAATCTGTCGCACATTAAGGCATAGCTTGGAGCCTTCTTCTATAGATCTTCGACTATATGGATCACGTTTTATATGAGAAGTATTTTGTGAACTTTCCGAACTGTTTTTAAAATCAAAATCAACATCTGGAGTATATGTCTCACCTGGAGTAATATTGCTAGTTATTGTAGATTCTGATACTTCATCTTCAATTTTTATAATATATTCTGGTATCGTAGATTTCCTCTCATTATGTTGATCCATCATAAACGCTTTTAAATGTTTTGGAATCAGTCCGCAGGAACACAGTATTCTTCGCAAATCGCATTTGCATTTTCCAATATAAAATAATTTTTTCGTGGATTCTACAAACTCCTGAAATGATGCTTGGGTAGACTTGCTTTTATTTGTACTTTTATATTTATCAATCAATCGGTTCAATTTTCTAGCGATACTTCGTTTCTCCATAATTGGAATATCAATTTTTTCCCACGTCTGAATCAATTTCGTTACCACATTTGGAGTAAATGTTTTATATGAAAACATTTTATTTTGTTTTTTTGATTTTTCCGCCAAATAAAAATAATTCCTGATAACTTCCATAATTGTCGGAAGATTCACTCCTGTAAATTCTTCTGCTGGTCCAAATGTAATTTGATCATGCGAGGGCATATGATTCAAATTACTGGCACTTGCGCCTGAATTTAAATAAGAACTCGCCATTGATACTTGACGCCCTAGTGACGAACAGAATGAACATTTATGCGGAATTGTCACATTAATATATTATTTTCGAAATTTCTAGAATTACATTCTAGAATTAATTGTATAATAAAAAAATACTAGCGCACTCTGATGGAAATAAACAACAACAAACTAAACCCGATTTAAAAACCCCCGCACATAATCTTAATAAAAATAAAATTCACAATTTGAATTATTCACATGCCTAAATTAATACATTTACTTATTAAAAACAGTATTTTATTGAAAATTTCGCTGGCTAAAAAGTTATTTGCGATATATGGTTTTGCAACCAAAATTCATTTAAATAACACATATATTTCATATAAAAAGGTGCCCATATCGCTTAATTTTACTTATATAATGAATTGGCCCTCCCTAATATATATATATATATATATATATATATATATATATATATACATATATATATACATATATATATATATATATGCGTAGGTTTATATGAGTGTACTTATATATTTTTGCCTATATTTTTTAATTATTTATTTAATTCTAGTCTCTATTACCTTTCCTATCTTTTATATTTTGTTTGTTGTTAGGTGTTGCTGTTTGTTAATTTTTCTCTTATTGTATAGTTACTATACCAATCCACATATATTATAATTACCTAGATATACTAATTTTCATACTGTTTTTAGATCCACTGATGATGACATTAAATTGAATGTCGAAACGTTTGGAATTAAAGATTATTTTATAAATCTTCGCCTTTTCTTTGTTTGATGTATCGCCCTCAAGAACTCACTCATAATTATTATTATTAATTATGGATACCCTAGGACCCAATTGTGGGTATAATTCTCATTGGTATGCTGAAAAATTGGATGCTGCACGTGTGAAAGTGGCAGATCAGCGCGCCAAAGAGAACACTTCGGGGGGCCAGAATGCTTCGTAGGCAACAGAAAATGGAAATTTTTAAACTTGCACAATGACTGATGAACTATTATATGGCCCAGAAATAGATGAATCGGTTTAAGTAATTCAATAATTCGAATTTCTGTACGTAAATCCAATGTGAAACTTTAAACGCGTTTTTCTCAAAACTATGTTTTTAGAAACGGTGACCACTGTAACTCAAAAACCGCTTAGTAAATTTTAATGAAATTTACACAGCTTTTAGAATACATAATAAACTCGGGCCTGATCAAAGGATTTTCTTTTTTTCAAAATTTTAAATTTTTTAAGACCAATTAACTGTTGATTTTTTACCCAAAAATCAAGAAATTCTATTTCTGATGCAGCCATTTTGTTAATTTTTGCAAAAAAAAGAAAACCTTCGACCAGGCCCAGGATTAACTATTTATAAAACTATTTTTTATTTTATTCATTTTAGATGAATCTCTAAGAAGTTATGATGGTCACCGCCAGGAGTGTTTTTTGAAACAGGGTCAACAAAAACAGCTATAACTTTGGAAATATTAATTTTTTTTTCCTGAAATTTTTGTTACTTCAAGTCAAAACATTGTATAATGATGCCGTATTAATGTTTTTGTAAAAAAACATCGTTTATTAACAAAAAAACAATACTAAAATTCTCATTTTTTCGTACCTCCAAGTATCCCTAACCCCTTAAGTAGAAAAATCGGTCTATAGTTATTAATTAAATCACGTTTTCCTTTATTAAAAAGGCGGCGAATTTTTTATATCTTAAGTTGCTGTGTGTAGACCCCATTACAAATTAATTTATTAAAACATAACAAAAATGGCTCAGCAAAATTTGAACAAAATTCTTCCAATATAACACTGAGAATTTCATTAGGGCCTGAGCTAAAATTACCTTTGAGGCTAAGAAATGCTTCTGAAATTTCCACCAATGACGTGATTGTTATTTAGATTTGTAAGTACTGACGTAATAATAGTTGCTTCGTTTATGAAAAAATTATTAAACTCGTTAACTATGGTTTGAGGTTCATCTTTACATCATTAACAGTAAGAAAAACAAGATGTTGGTCTTGCTTGTCGATATCGATTTCAGATTTAATTAGTTTTCGGTTTGTTGCCACAACATTTTATCAAACTGTCATTGTATTTTATTTTGGCTAAATCAACTACGCTATTGAAAATATCTTTATATTTTAAAAAAATATTCAATAAAACCGATATCACTTCATTATATTTAGATAGTATTTCAAGCAGTTTAAAATTTTTTCTGCCAATCTTGTTCCCGTTAAAAAAAAGTTAGTCATCTGTATTCCGGTTAGGGCTACTTATATATTTGTTCTGAATATTTTTATCCTTTCCGTATTTACAAAGATGCAATGCAATTGTCTCATTATTTGATTCAAAAGTTATTCTATATACTCTTATTCTTGTGAATTTATTGTCTGCATATTCTATTTTTATATTATTATATTCTTTGTTTTCCATTTAAATCTTATTATTGTCAATTAAATTCTTTCCTTTTCGATTAAATTCTGGCAAATTTCTATATCACTGAATTTGATATATACAGTCGGTCAAGTAAGAGCGTGGCCGTGTTAATTACTAAAGAAAGTTTTTTTTTTAATTTTCATTTTGTTTATATATATATATATATATATATATATATATATATATACTAGCTGACACGGCAAACGTTGTTTTGCTAAATAAGGTATATTCTAAACAATTTCTAGAGAATCAAAAATATTAATACTTTAAGTGTTTAAGAATGTGTTGGTTGAATGCTATACACAATGAGGTATTATAAAAGTTTTATACACTCTCTATAGAAAACATGGTATAATCCAATCCAAGTCTTTTTTGGTCTTTCGACTTATTGATTACGTTTCAAGTTTTTCAGATTCTTTTTGGATTCTGAATTTTGTGTATACTACTAAATAATACTACTGAGCTTATAGAAAATTTTCTGCGAGGAGAGATAGAAAATGAATTAAGTATTTCTTATTTGACCTGCTTTTTGAAAATTTTTAAGTAACATTCGATGAATTAAAGTAAATGTAAAAGTCCAATATGACTTTGAGCAAATATTAATTATATTATAATAATCAAACCAACTATATCACAACAGATAAAACATTTCACACGAACAATTATCTGGCTACGTTCAGTAAAACTGCCAGCTACTTCATCATTCTAGAAATGTGCTTTTTTGATGTCTTTCAAAAATGTGTTATCTAGACTTATTTACTCTATAGCCGGAGTAACCTGGAACGGCCAGGTGGCAAACATATTTAATGTCTTATTTTAATTTTAAAGGTATTTTACAAAATAATTACATTTTTACATGCTAAAAAACTACCAACGGAAGAAAATACTTTTATTATGGATTTTCAAAGATTACCGTTTATTTTCCGATAGCAAAGTCATAAGAATCAAGGTTACAGCTGGTTATACATCTTTTTCCCTCTACTTTCAAATATTGTTGTTAAACAATGCTTAAATTTACTGGTTTTTGACACGTCGGTGGTAGAATTTTTCAACCCTGGACCTTCATATATTACTATTTATTCTTCGGTAAATTCTAGGATATTATAAATGGGAAAATGCTATTCGACAAAGTATCCCTTTGATTGATACCAAATTTAGGTTCTGAATTGAAATAACATAATTAAAAAATAATATATTCTAGAAAATGTTTTATAAATACCAATGAGTATATAATTATACAAATGAGATCTTTCAGAGCATCGTGTTTGAGATAAATATGATTTGCAAAAAAAGGAGTGCTACAACACCAAAAAGTGCATTTTCATATTAACATTTCAAAAGAGTTGATATATTGAGTTTCTAGTAACACTTGCGGCCCGTTTACTAACGTTTTTATATATAAATAAAACTACAAACAAATCTACTTACTACAATTTAATCATAATTAAATAATATCCACGTAAAATATCCTATTGAACGTAATTGAACATCATCTGTCAAAAATGTTTGACATTTCACGGATTAGCAACCGTCCATTGTTTTATTTAGATTAAGCTTCTACAAAAATTTTCAAATTAAAAATAAAAAGTTTCTACGCGGATTTGAAATAATTTCTTACCTTTTGGACTCTCTCTGGATTGGCACGAATTTTTCAAGACTAAGACTGGCGAAATCGGCTTTGCCGTTTTCGAGTTTTACTTGGACATTTGAAAGAGAGCTCCATTTTTATATATAAGATATATAGCGGAATGAACATGTTTCATGGCAGCTGTCAGTTGATTGACGCCAATGTGATCACAAAACTACACAGCACACTTTGAGCTACGCTGATGTGAACGTCGCATCTAGCAGCCTGTAACTAGATTATTGTTTTCACAATATAAAAATTTGTTGCATTTGAGTCCGCGATTTATTTTCGATCAAATCTTTTGATATAAAAATTGTATATTATATTAGTTTCGAAGTCTGGAGTTATGAACAAACTATCATTATAATCGCGTAGACAACGGTGAATTACTGTTTCATTTCTTAATATAATTTATTTAATATCGAATGGCACACATATGCCATATACATACATTATACACATTATAATCAATGATGCAATTCGGTCAATAATGTGTCCAGTTATCATCGGCGTCGATAATTGCCTAGCATCTCCGAGGCATGCTTTCTACTAATTTGACGGCATATTCTAGTAACAATTCTCCAGATCCGACGAATTTGGTGAGAAAACTGCTTCAAAGAGTATGTGCGTCTTCCACGAAGCTTCAGTTTAACATATGCACATTTTCAATAGGGTTTGCATCCGGTGGCTGCGACGGACAATCCCATGTAACGATGTCAGATTGAGCCTGCCACTGAGTACAGAGCTTGCTGTGGTGTTTAGGATCGTTATCCTCCTGCAGAATCCAATCTTCATTGTTTGTGATAAACCAACATTTGGCAGATGGCAATAAAGCGTTTTTGTAAATTTTCATTATTTTCTTTGCATTTAGCTTGTCTGTAAAGAGGTACAAATTGCCGAATCCCTGCTTTGAGAAGCAGCCCTAAAGACGCACCTTTATTCCATGTTTTTCGGTCCGCTGAACAAGCCTATTGGTGGAAGTTGACCAGGTTCGAGTGATGACTGAACGTGTCCATATAGAACTTTCATCAGTGAAAATGACATTTTCAAAATCTCTGTCAGCATTCTCGTGCGCTCAAAGGAGTCGCTTTGTCACATGTTTTTCAGTCAACATGGGCTTCTTTATTGTGGTGCGCCATTTTAGATCATGGGTCCGGATAGTTTTGTAGGATATATCTAAACCTTTTTCCATTAATTTTGCTTGTCCTTGTCGCAGTGTTAAAGCAGAATTTTGCGAAAACAGATCCACTACTCTTTTTTCGTCGTTTTTGTTTATTTTTCCCTTCGAACCACGATCTGGTAAATCATCGACATTTTTAGTCACTTTGTACAAATGCCCTCGACTCTCTTATATATTTAGCAGCTGCTAATTGCGACATTTTGGGACTTTTTGGGTGGATGCAAAGAAACACAGCCTCATATCGCGACGCATATTTAGCACTCATGACGTTTAACGTAATTTTCTTTCAAAAGATCAATGAATACCTAATTTTTTGTTGACAATGCTTCAAGAATAAAGCTAATCTGGCTATCTCTACCGGCCAGCAAAGGAATTAGAGCAAAAGCTTTCGGCCACGCTCTTACTCGACCGACTGTATACCTTCCGGCGAGGTTTGGTAACCAATCATATCATTTTCTAAATGTTGCAAACTCTTGAATATCCAAAGATATATTACTTTTGTATTGGCTCGCAATTTGTTATCTTCAAATTGCACCCAAATTGTGTTGTAGCGTTGCACCATTCACGAATTGTCCCCGTTCTCAACGGGGCTCGCTCACTATAAAAACTGAATTGTTTACATGCACTATGTTGTTCTTGTTGTTTATAAAACTTCACTTCACTTTATTCAGCTTTTACTATATACTACGTGTTATGGAAATACGTTTCAAGATGACAAATAATCCGCAAATAATAAAAAATCCGCAAATACAGGATGGCATTTTATATGGGATTATAGGGTATACGTTCCAAGGTGACAAAATAATGAAAAGTACATATATAGAAATTTGATAATTTATGTTCAGAATTAGGCAAAAGTTTGAATAACTTTGTAATTTATTCTTGCTTGATAGTTTTCAAGAGTTTATTCATATACAGCAGTCACATCTTCAATTTTCCTCTTAAAGAGAATACTTTGTTCATATCAATGTTCATAGAAAAATCACACAGATCATTTGCCATCTTTAAACCTTCACTGAGACTTTTTAAATAAAATGTAATGTTTTCACTGCCTGTTTAAGCTTCTTCTTTACTGGGTTGTGAATTTAACATTCTCTTCAAGTCGGTTTCAGTCGAATCCCTATCACGTGATTCGAACAGTTTTTGAATATCACTTGACTCTATCTGTTCAAATCCGTAACGTTCTATTTCATTTGCGATTGTTGCTATGTTCGCAGTCATACTTTGGATTATCACAGATTTTTCATAATTTTCCGCAGCCAGAGTAGACCACAATTTTTTCCACCACGACTTCAATGTGTGTGATTTCAGTTTTTCCAATGATACTCTTATATTCAAAATACATTTTACTATGTCAAAATTTTTCTTGCATTCTATAATATTCAGTCCATAGGTTGAAGTAATGCAGTTGTATTTGGAGGTAGAAATATCACTTTTATATTTGGATGCATAGTTTCAAGCTCGCGCAGATGACCTGGTGCATTGTCCAAAACTAAAAGTATTTTATTGTCTATTTTTTTTCGTTTTACTCGATCATTATTTATTATTGCTATGAATATTTTCCAGTTAGGTGCCTATCAACGAACTTACACCAGAATCTTAGAAAAGTAAAGAAGGAATCGCAAATTATTTTTTTCAAATCATGAATTAGACAAGTGAATTTGAATTCGAATAAAACATACTTGTAAACCATATTTTGAATTTGCTTTTTAGACTGTTTCGATACATAGATCCTGCATACATAAATCGACTACATTACTTCATTTGCTGAACAAATCATAAATTTCTTTCTCTGGTACGAAAAGAGATTTTTCAGTGTAATTTCTCGCTTTAATGAAGGTAGTCCTATCATCAATGATTGGTTCTGACAAAGTATCAGATTACATGCCGAGCATTTTTTAACTAACTTAACACGAAACATACCAACATTTTATGTATACCTATTCTTACCGGTGGCGGTGGCTTTTCAAATTTTCATTGCTAGTTGATTATTAGAAGAGGTTTATGGTTTATTTATAAAAACTAGTGAAGAGACGTTAGTAATCAATTTACTAATTAATAATTAAATGTAACCAATTTTTAATAATTCTTGAGTAGATTAGGGTTTTATTTTGAATACTTTTGAATACGAGAATTGGAACATTTGTAGCTCTTCGGGAAGTGTGTGAAATCAAAGAATTTATTTAGATACAAAAATTTATTTATCGCTTTATTATAATATTTCAGTTGTTGTTTGTTCAAGAGTTCAGGACTAACTAACTTATATCTTTACATTTTTAAAATATTTCCAATATTTCTAGTTTTATGATAGCTCGCCGAAGGTACATGAGCTATCATAAACTTTTATTAAGGGTTGTCTGGCAGATGTACAAAATATTCGCAACATTTACCGTTACTTGGGAGTATACATCGTTCAAAGGAATTTACTTATGACTATTATTTATAATTATAAAGAACACAATTCTCAACACTAGATAAGAACTCGTCTTGATTAGTTTTGTGCGACGATCACCAAAGCCGTTTCGTTAGAATTAATACAAAGGTGCTAAATATTTCAACCGCGTTTTCAACAAAAATCCTGAACCAATTTTGATCTTGATAGATTTTGAACCTTGATAGATATCATTTGGAAATCTTGCTGACAAATCAGTTTCTTCGTAATTAATCGTTAAAACAATTTTTGGCTAAAGTTGCTGAAAAACTGAAATTTTAAAGCCTAAGACATTGATTATTAATAAAAATATTTTAGGGGTTGGTGCAAAAGGTGGCGCGCTCTTAGGACATATATTTTGTTCAGTAGTGTATACTTATTTAAATTATTATTAATATTTAAACAATTTATCCAAAATAAGAGGGAGGGGGTCCATTAATCACGTGAGCGAGTTTTTAAGGATTTTTGGACCCCCTCTCCCCCTTGGTGATATTCAAAATTATCCCCCTCTCCCACCAAACATCATGTGTATTTCTAGTTACGTGATAAATCTAAGTTTTTTTTTGAAAATGTTTGAATTTAAAAAAAAAATCAGTTAAAAAATAAATACACGTGATATCAAAGGATGTCTTTTACCCCTCCCTCCCTCACGTAATATTTCGTGATTTTTTGTCAAACCTCTCCCCTCCCCCTAGAACCTCACGTGATTAATAGACGCCCCCAAAATAGTATGTTTGAACAAATTTGTACAAAAATATGTAATCTGCTAATAGTTTCAATGCAATAGTTTATAACAATATAAGTTGCAGTTACTGCAACGGTAAATATTAAAAATAATTCAAAATCAAAATTAATCAATTGACTTCTTATTTATTAAGTCGATCATTGTCACCCACCTAGTTACTTATACAGATACTCTTGTTCTTGTTTAAAAGTTGTTAGTAAAATATCATTTAAGGGTAAAAACAACATTAATGGTGAGCAAATTTTATGAAGAGTTATTTAAATTTTAAATAATATATTACTGAATGAAAGAACTCTACAAACAAGCAGAATCAAAACAAAGTTAAAACTTATATGAAACATCGAATTTAAAATAGTAAACCACCCTCTTAGAACATAGACCGTGTATGTTCGTTTTTCCTTCAAATATGTATAATATTTAAACTTTTTGTCTAAAATTAGTAAAATATTTCGAAAATGTGTACTATATTGAATAATCTGTAATAGTTTCTTACATTATCAGTTGCTCTACATCAACTCGGTATACTTATAAATATTTCAAAATCAAAATTAATCAATTGACTTCTTATTTGAAGGTGCATTTAGCCTGAAGGCAAGTTGCATGAACTTCCCGAAATGTGTAAATAGTATACTTAATCGATCCAATTTTAGAATAAGCAACTTGATCTGCCTTTAACAATATTTTTTTATTTTATAATTATTAAGAAATTTATATTTATCACTATCATTGATTATAAAAAAAAATATTTTTTATTCTTTTTTATTATTTTTAATATAATAATCTGAATACATAAGTGGTTCTCATTGTGACAAAATTGTATCGACGCATACGATTATTTTTCCAAATTGTAGAAAACGATGATAATTATTATAACTTGATTAAAGTAAAGAATTTCTTGGTCATTTCACGACCTTGGAGACGAAGTATATTTTCTAGGCAGAGGCTTCATATGTTTTTGATTTTTCAAAATCGGTTCGGTAGGATGAGCTTAAATGTGGACGAAAATTTAACACTTTTTTTCAACAGTTAATTACAAGAAAATGGCTCGGTAGATTTTCACCTAAAATTAATCAGTACCATTCCCAACTAATATCTTTCGAACAGTTTTTGATTTTTCAAAATCGGTTCGGTAGGATGAGCTTAAATGTGGACGAAAATTTAACACTTTTTTTCAACAGTTAATTACAAGAAAATGGCTCGGTAGATTTTCACCTAAAATTAATCAGTACCATTCCCAACTAATATCTTTCGAACAGTTTTTGATTTTTCAAAATCGGTTCGGTAGGATGAGCTTAAATGTGGACGAAAATTTAACACTTTTTTTCAACAGTTAATTACAAGAAAACGGCTCGGTAGATTTTCACCTAAAATTAATCAGCATCATTCCCAACTAATATCTTTCGAACAGTTTTTGATTTTTCAAAATCGGTTCGGTAGGATGAGCTTAAATGTGGACGAAAATTTAACACTTTTTTTCAACAGTTAATTACAAGAAAACGGCTCGGTAGATTTTCACCTAAAATTAATCAGCATCATTCCCAACTAATATCTTTCGAACAGTTTTTGATTTTTCAAAATCGGTTCGGTAGGATGAGCTTAAATGTGGACGAAAATTTAACACTTTTTTTCAACAGTTAATTACAAGAAAACGGCTCGGTAGATTTTCACCTAAAATTAATCAGCATCATTCCCAACTAATATCTTTCGAACAGTTTTTGATTTTTCAAAATCGGTTCGGTAGGATGAGCTTAAATGTGGACGAAAATTTAACACTTTTTTTCAACAGTTAATTACAAGAAAACGGCTCGGTAGATTTTCACCTAAAATTAATCAGCATCATTCCCAAATGATATCTTTCGAACAGTTTTGATTTTCCAAAATCGGTTCGGTAGGATGAGCTTAAATGTGGACGAAAATTTAACACTTTTTTTCAACAGTTAATTACAAGAAAACGGCTCGGTAGATTTTCACCTAAAATTAATCAGCATCATTCCCAACTAATATCTTTCGAACAGTTTTTGATTTTTCAAAATCGGTTCGGTAGGATGAGCTTAAATGTGGACGAAAATTTAACACTTTTTTTCAACAGTTAATTACAAGAAAACGGCTCGGTAGATTTTCACCTAAAATTAATCAGCATCATTCCCAAATGATATCTTTCGAACAGTTTTTGATTTTTCAAAATCGGTTCGGTAGGATGAGCTTGAATGTGGACGAAAATTTAACACTTTTTTTCAACAGTTAATTACAAGAAAACGGCTCGGTAGATTTTCACCTAAAATTAATCAGCACCATTCCCAACTAATATCTTTCGAACAGTTTTTGATTTTTTAAAATCGTTCGGTAGGATGAGCTTAAATGTGGACGAAAAGTTTTTTTCAAATTACAAAGAAACGGCTTGGCAGATCGTTGCACAAAACTGACAAACGATAGTCCTCACCGAAATACATCAAATGGCTTTTAAATTTCTAAAATCGGTTCAGGCGTTTTTGAGAAAACGTCGATCAAAAGTCTAATTTTGACAAATGCCAAAAAGACCATACTGATTTTTGCAAACTTTGACGAATTTTTAAAGCTAAACCAGTTGTCGTAGGGCCGTAATATTTTAGTATGACCTAGAAAACTATGGTATCTATCGTCAAAAAAATAATCATAAAAATCGTCGAAATTTTTTTTTTTAAAACTTTATTACAAGAAAACGGCCCGGCCGATCTTTACCAAAAACTAATCAGCACGATTCCCAACCAATATCTATCGAACGGTTGTTGAATTTTCAGAATCGATTCAGAGTTGCGGGCTAAAACGTGGACGAAAAATTTTTCACTTTTCTGCAATTTACAAAGAAACGGCCCGGCCGTTCGCCGCACAAAACTCAGAGACGATAGTCCTCATCGAGATACATCAAATGGCTTTTAAATTTTTGAAATCGGTCCAGCCGTTTTGGAGAAAACGTCGATTTACGGCAAAAAATCTGTTCACACACACACACACACACACATACACACACACACACACACACACACACACACACACACACATACTTTTTCCAAATTTGGTCTCATTCGATTCAAAATGGCTTGAAACGTCCAGAAAACATAAAATTAGCGATTCGGATTTTTTGATGAAAACATAAACTTCTCCTTCGGGAAGTTAATAATATGAGATTTTTAAATACTATATCATTTCATTATAATTGTTACATATATTGCAATAAAAAATATGAAAAAAGAAAATTTAATTTCAGTCGTTTACATCCTTATTCATTACATTTTTGCATATGGTTGGTGTTTTTCGAGAACATGTTCCACTGTTGTGCATTTAACATAGATATTTACAGTTTTATTCTTTTTACAATAACCAATTTGACATGTTTTACTAATTTTAGAGATGTCGGCTAACTGAAATAAATTTTTTTGTCGTAATATGTTTTCTCCCGTTCGTTTCTTATGCAGAATCCAAGCTTTCAACGCAGCTAAATCGAGAATGTTGAAATAATACTTGGACGGGCCATCTACAAGGCTTAGATTTGTACTACATTTTCTAACCATTTAATCTGTCATATCTACGCTAATTTTTTTTTTATTTTAATAATTTTTACAACTGTCCAGAAACGGACAATAAGTAAAATATTTGACATGAAACTGAAGGCGTTGGCAAAATACAAATCATCTGACCGTTGCCAGTGATTTGTCGAAGGTCTTATCTATTGTTGATTAGTGCTTCGTGGTAGAGTTGTTCTGAAGTTTTCTGGCGAGCAAGTTTGGGTGATCAGCTAGGCGTTTTCTATATTTGTGTGAGTAAGCGATTATTTCATCTTTAACTGTGCTAGTGCCTGTGTCTTTGTGTATTAACCAATTTGGAACATATTTTATATTATTTTATATTATCAAAATTTCTTTTGAAATCTTTGAATTATTAAAACGTTTGAGTTGGAAGTTGACCCCCATAGCTGTATGCCGTATGTCCAAATTGGTTTAATGATGGCTTTATAGAGGTAAATTTTATTATGCGTGTCAAGTTTTGATTTTCGTCCCAGAAGCCAATAATTCTCTTTCTGGCTTCTTTAAGCTACTTCCTCTTTTTCTTAATGTGTTCTTTCCAGGTCAGTCTCTTATCTAGGTGCAAACCTAGATATTTGACTATATCTGTTGGATCTATAGTTTGTCATTAAGTCTTACTACAGGACAAGTCCCTTTGCAGAGAGTGAAAGTGATGTGTTTTGACTTGCTGCTGTTAACTTCTATTCTCCACAAGCTTAACCATTTTTGTATCACGTCAAGATGATCCTGTAGCATTTTTGATGTGATTATGGGATCTTCATGTGTTGCCAGTATGCCTATGTCGTCTGCATATGTTGCTGTCAAAATGTCATCTTTTTGTGGTAGGTCTGCAGATCTACGCCAAATTTAGTGTTGAATATTCATATTATTAATAGCGCCAACTAGTATGATTACTATGTTTTAGGTGAATATTTTTTATGTTTTATATATTGGTACCACTGATAAAATATCCTATGTTACATTTATATTCGTTTTAGGAAATATTCTGATTTTAACCTTGTGCGAATAAAGAAGTAATTTTGATAGTACTTACGTGTTTCCTTTTTCTAAGTGTTTGATATTTCATAAATTTTACATTGGTACTTACCGACGGTGGTTAAAATAAATATAATTCGTTATAATATATATATATATATATATATATATATATATATATTGAACTGTATTTGTGTGGTTGTTGGATTACTCCTGTGATTAAGGGAGGTTATTTGGTTGCTGTAGCAGAGCGGTTGATAAGATAAAACACTGGTTCTTGGTTGATCTTGATATTTTGTTGTTTACTATTTTTTACAATTAAATAATTTGTTCGATAACCTCTCGATGATCAGAGACTACATTTTTTAAGTATGTAAACAGTAAGCCTGACTTGACTCCTGATTTCTGCCTGACTAACTAAATCTTAACTACTTCTTATATACTAAATAATTGTAAACAAAACGTGATTCCAAAATCTAACAGCAAGGCCGGAAGAACTTCGGATAACCTTCAAATAGCACGTAGTGCTTTAACAAAAACAATAAATAATAAATTATATTTGTGATTACAGAATAACCTCCCCCTTCAAAGGTTTTTCGTCCTCGAAAAACACTAAAAAGAAAATAAATTGAAAAAATGTGTTCCATCTCTTCCTCCCCCCTTAAGAAAACTTTTGTTCTCAAAAGTGTTATTTCTGTTAGACTTCGTTTACAAACAATTAGGCTCTAAAAAGAAAACCATTAAAAATTAAAACATTTTATAATAAATTGAATTAATTGAAAAAATGCATAAAATTACATATACTTTTTACTTACAGTTTATTATTTTAACTTGTATATGACCTAATAGCATCTATACCTATAAAATTTAATTTAATCAGCAATCTGCAATAAATGGTCTTCGATTATGCAAAAACATTACTGAAATGTTATAAGTTATTTACAGAAGGTAAAATAATATCATAAAGACAATAAAGACATTAATAATAAAAGAAAAAATAGAAATAAAGTATTAATTGAATAAAAAGACAATTAAGTCAAAATTGATAAAAAAAAAATTATCTATAAATAACATTGTTTCAAAATTACTATGCTCCCAAAATTTTGCTTACTAATCAAAATTGGAGAGAATTTGCCTTGAAACCTGATAACCTGCATAATGTTTATGTTTACTAAACAATACGAGCTGTTCTGTTTACATGGTCTTGACTTCGGTATTTATAATTATATAATTTTTGTAATCGTGGTAATGTCATAAATTTGAATTTGTCTATTTTCTTACTATGAGTTGACGACGGTACCAACTTTTTGCTGCTCGGACTTCGTAAATTTGCAAATACTTTATTTTTAATTAAATTTATATTCTTGTCGTTAAACACGTCTGTTGTGGCTGCTAAATCATTTTTGATAGTTTCCATTGTGGCGGCATTTTTCTTATTACATGTAATTTGTGCTCCTTGGCCTCTTGTATATTTTTTTCTATAATTTTGTCATTAATACGACTTCTTTTAATATGCTTCTTCTTCTTTTTTCTTTTTATTTTATTTGAAGCAGTTTTTATTTCTTCTTCATTAATTATTTTGATATCTTCTTGTTTGTTGTATATTTCTTCGATTTCTGGAACCGCATCTTGGATTTCTTCAAATTCAGCCATTCGTATGTTCAAATTTTCTTCATCTTCATCTTCATCTAATATTTCTGCAGCAATTGTCGTCAATTCTTCGGTTTCAGTGTTTTGAGTCAGATTTTCGACTGTGTATTCTTCGGATTCTTCTTCAGTAGATTTGAATGTGTTGTCTATGCCGTCATATTTTCTTGTATTTTCAAAAGTCATAGTATTTTCATAGTTCAAATCATCGTAGCTATCGTTGTGTTCGCCTTGGTTAATATCTTCATAAATTCCATTTTGTCTGAAACTAGTTTTTTCTTCATATATTGATTTTTGGCGAATTTTTTCACATTTTGAAATGTGGTGTCCTCTTTTCCTGCAATATCTACACAAAACGTAGCGGTTATATTGTTTGCCATAGGTGATATTTAAATACGTCTCCTCTTTGATGGCAATATTCTTAGCTTCTTCAAGATTTTTTGGTTTGGCTTCTTTAACAATAGTTTTTATTTCCAACTGGAGGCCTTCAATGAAAACAGCTAGAGCTAAATCACAATATGAGGCATAAATTGTTTCCCTTTTTGAAAAATAACATTCAATATAAATTAGCATTAGCAAATCATCAATTCTCTCAGCAAATTTCTCCGTTAATTCCTCATTTCTTCTTTTCACTGTAGCTAATTCATAATGTAAATCTGTAATTGATCGGGAATCTTTAAATTTATTAATTAAAATTGGTTTAATATCTTCCCATAACTTATAATCAGACCACTTTATGCAAAAATGCTGATCCATGTAATCTACTAAGAGCAATTTCAGATATTATTTCATAAGTTTCAAAATTAACGTCTTCTACAATTGAATCTATTATGCTTATATACCTAAAGAGATTATATGAGTTACCATCAAATTGAGGTATAGTTTCAACAACTTGATTCTGATTTCTCTTATTGCCTCACTATACTCAACATCTTGCACAAATCCTGAAGAAATGGGTTCCATCTTGTGAGAGTGATGTTGTCCAATTTGCTTATTGTGAATCCGATGAGTCAATGTTCAATCCAGTCGTAGCCTCTGTTGTTCCAAAATTTGTCTTCTTCGGTAGGCGCCACCATCCCCCAAGTTGTGCTGCGAATGATCCTCCGGGTTACCAAGCTTTTTTTTTTTTTTTTTTTTTTTTGTAATAGTTTTATTTAGCAATCAGAAAAATTACATTTTTCTATAAGCTAAATTGCAAATTATGTGAATGTTAAAATAAGATAGGATCCACTGATCTATCTTACATTATGATACTTAATATATTTATATATATATATAACTAATGATTGTACTTAAATACTATGTAGAGGCCACTTTCTCTTCAATCTTGGGTTTTGTTGAGGGCGCAGTAAATCCTTTATCGATTCATTTGGGTGCATCTCCAATCTGTTACGGTATTTAGATGATAGTTCTTTATATGTCTCGTGCACAGTCAGCATTTTTAGGTCGCCATAGACAGTTTTGTTAGTGACATACCAGGGTGAGTTGAGGATGGCTCTTAAGATTTTAGTTTGTGTTCTCTGCATAATTTCCAGATTAGATTTGGAGGCGCATCCCCATAGCTCTAGACCATAGGTCCATATTGGCTTAATGATAGCCTTGTATAGCAGTAGTTTATTTTCGACGGATAGTTTGGACTGTCTGCTAAGTAACCAGTTCATCTCCTTCATTTTTAGTAGAATTTGTTCCTTTTTCTTTTTTATATGTTCTTTCCACGTGAGTCTTGTATCTAGATGGAGTCCCAGATATTTTACTACTTGTACTTGTGGGATCATGATGTTGTTTAAGTATACAGGAGGACAAGTTTTATGACACAACGTGAATGTTATGTGCGCAGATTTTGATTCGTTAATCCGTATGTGCCATTTGTTTAGCCATTTCTCTAATATGCAGATATAATTTTGAGTCAGTTGAGATGCTAATAGAGGATTTTGATTTCTGAATAAGATAGCAGTGTCGTCTGCAAATGTAGCTATAATAGAGTTAGGAGGTATTGGTATATCTAATGTAAATAATACATATAATAATGGTCCCAGGATGCTGCCCTGCGGGACACCTGACCCTATTTTACAGAAATCTGACAGTTCAGCGTTCACTCTAATCTGGAAAGATCTGTTTTCTAAATAAGATTTTAATAACTTGAAGTATTTAACTGGAAAGTGTTTTTTAATTTTATATAACAGCCCAGGATGCCAGACCTTATCAAAGGCCTGACGAACGTCCAAGAAAATGCCACTGCAATATTCCTTTTGTTCAAATGTTTTTTTTAATATTTTCAACAATCCTATGGATCTGTTGAGTCGTTGAGTGCTTATGCCTGAACCCGAACTGATGTGACGGCATCCAGATGTCTGTCGGTAAATCATGATTAATTTTTTTATATATTATTTTTTCCAGTATTTTGGAAATTATAGGAAGCAAACTGATAGGTCTGTATGACGAAACATCCGTTGGATTTTTACCTCGTTTGAGAATCATTATAATTTGTGCCTTCTTAAAGTGGTTTGGCCAGTAACCAATCCTGAGAATAGCGTTGAATATATATGTAATTGCAATAATTGTTTTCCTTGGAATTTCTTTAATGATTTTACCACTTATTAAATCATAGCCCGGAGACTTTTTTGCTTTTAAATTATTTATTTCATAGCTGACTTCCTTTGGTTTAACAGGGGTTATAGCTTCCACCATTTCTATTGGTTTATGTAGTTCTTCTGCTATTTCAGTATCCGTAGAATTGTCAAAAGGCTGAAATACTGAAGTTAAATGTTTGGCAAAAAGCAGTGCCTTTTCGAGATCACTTCTTGCCCAAGGTTCATTTATATCTTCTCTAACTGGTGGTGCTGGAATTTTTGGTTTTTTATTATTCCGAATTGGCTGCCAGATAGTATTGTCCGTTCTAGACAGGCTTAAAATATATTGTTCAAAATTTTTGGAAGTGGCTAGTTTTAATTTTGCTTTGAGCAATCGGCATAATTTATTAAATTGAGTTTTGTCTTCTGGCCTGTGATAACGTTGCCATTTTGCTCTTGCCCTCCTTTTCTCCTGTATTAGATTTTTTATTTCCAGCGGGATATCTTGTACTTCACGAAAATGTAATTCTGGAGTTGCTTGTACCACTGACTCCTGAATGTTAAAAATTAAGTCGTTTATTGATTTATCGATATCTTCTTCATTTTTCAATCGCATTTTAAGATTTGTTCGTTCATTTAGTGTGTTGCGAAATTTTTCCCAATTTGTGAATTTATTATAAAGTATTCTGTTGTTTTTTATAGGAATTGGTGCAACTCCTATTGTTAGAATGATTGGAGAATGGTCGGATGATAAATCAAAAGATGGTTTTATTTCAATGTATTTTTCATCAATATCCTTTGTAATGAAAAAATCGAGCAGATCCGGTATTTTATTAG
The DNA here is from genome assembly GCF_003426905.1 of Ctenocephalides felis. Classification (NCBI taxonomy): domain Eukaryota; kingdom Metazoa; phylum Arthropoda; class Insecta; order Siphonaptera; family Pulicidae; genus Ctenocephalides; species Ctenocephalides felis. The sequence continues at coordinate 22,148 of NW_020537822.1, forward strand.
TATCGCTCGGCCAGTATGTTGGGCTTCCAGTTGATATGTAAGAGAGATTGTTTTTATCTATTGCATTTAATAATTCCTTGCCTCTAGATGTAATTAATCGAGAACCCCATCTTGTATGTTTGCAATTGTAATCTCCTCCTACAATAAATTTTGGGCCTAGTTGTGAAAGAAAATTTTCGAAATCAATCTGTTTAATTTTATGTCGTGGCGGACAGTAAACCGCTGACAATGTTATGTTATACGACTGTAACTTGACTTTTATTGAGGTTGCCTGCAGGAGATCATATTGATAATCTGGTAAAGGATAGTGATCAATTGTATTTTTAATTAATATAGCTGTTCCACCATGAGCTGTACCGTCAGGATGATTGCAGTGTTGCATCGTATATCCAGGTATTTTAAAATATGAAAAAATTGTGAAATGCGTTTCACTAATTAATAAAATGTCTATTTGGTTAATTTTTAAAAATGTAATTACTTCCATTCTATGTTGAATGATTCCGTTAGCGTTCCACAGTGAAATTCTTAAAAATTTAGCCATTAGTGTTGTCTTTTATTTACTAAGGTTGTAAGCATACTGAGCACCATAGTGTTCTGATGAATCAGTTGATTAAACATATTTTTAAATTCTAGAAGAAAAGCTGTGAAGTTCGGCCCTGAACTGTTATGTTTTCAGTACTGTTGTTATTGTTTAGTAGCTGGGAGTAGGTTCGGTTATGATCTTGATGTGAATTCGTCATTGTGTTGTCGGAGCGAGAAGTGGCGTTTCCATTATTTGATGTGATACGATTATGTAATGTTGTTGGATTATTTTTGAATTTTTGATTGTATAGTTTTTGATAAATAGGGCACCCACGGTAATGAGCACTGTGCTCCATAGAGCAGTGATAGCAGCGGTTCGGTGCGTCGTTCGATTTTTTACAGTCGGCAGTACTATGGTTATCAGAACATCTGGCACAAACGTGGGGTCTGTTGCAATATTTTTTCGTGTGACCAAATAATAAGCAACGTTTACATTGTATTACTGTTTTATTATTATTAGGGGGTTCTACACGAATAATGTGATTTAAAATTTTTGTTACCAAGTAGACATCTTTATTATTTTTATTCGGTTCCAAATCTACGTAAAAAAGATTGAGCGGTGATTTAGTTACTCTGCTAATAATATTTGTAATATTTCTGACTTTGTGACCCAATGCAGCAAGTGCGTTGACAATTTGACTTACGTCCGTTGTATGGTGCAGGTACCTAATGACTACCCGATACGCCCTCTCCTCTTTCAATTGGTATGTATGGTGTGTTACTTTAGTATTCCTAAAGTGTTTTGTAAGTGTACGAAACACTTCAGAATTCTCACATAATATTTTGATTGTGTTATTGTTGACAGCGCGCAATGTGTATTGTTTTGGGTCGATAATTGTGTTTAGTTCATGAATCATTTTGTTCATATTATCAACGTCATAAGTAAATATAGGAGGCGGCTTTTGGATTGTTTGGTTAGGTGTGTTTTCTTGAGAATTGCTACCGGTACTTTTCTGAACTTCTTTAATTGTTTTTAGAGGTTCATACCTGTTTTGTAAATTAATTGAGTACGGAGAAATTGTTCCGTGTATTTTTCGTTTCTTTGGGTTTGGAGCCAGCTGCCATGGATGACCCGGATTGTAGTCACTATCTTCGTTCATTTCTGAATCTTGAGAAATATTAGGTTGTGGAGTAATGTTATTTGCATTATTAATTAGAAAATTATTAACGTAATCGGCATCAGTCATAGAAGTATCTTGAAGCACATTTTGAGATTCTAGTATCGGCGGGATGTTATTCATTTCCCCGAAGGGAATGAATTACTACACGTATTGACACTCACTATAACAAATGGTTTTATTTTTCACAGTATTAAATTAATTTGAAATACAAAATCAATAGTACATTAACACACTTGTGTTCTTCACAACAACAACTGAGTAAATAACCGGTTTGTAGGTAAAACTATTTGTTGACCTTTAGACATGTTATCGCTTCAGCGGTTGCAGGTAGACTGGGTTACCAAGCTGTGGCGGCTATTTAACTCGATGTCCCCAGATGAAAATTCTTCAGCACTGCGAGGGAAAATTTCCCGCTAAGCCACCATGAACTGTAATTGTGTGGTTGTTTGGATCACTTCTGAGATTATGGGAGATTGTTTGGTAGCTGGAGCTGAGCGGTTGATGAGATAAAAACACCGGTTCTTGGTTGATCTTGATATTTTTATTGTTTACTATTTTTTACAATTAAATAATTTGTTCGATAACCTCTTGGTTATCGATGATCAGAGACTACATTTTTTAAGTATGTAAACAGTAAGCCTGACTTGACTCCTGATTTCTGCCTTGACTCCTGATTTCTGCCTTGACTCCTGATTTCTGCCTGACTAACTAAATCTTAACTACTTCTTATATACTAAATAATTGTAAACAAAACGTGATTCAAAAATCTAACAGCAAGGCCGGAAGAACTTCGGATAACCTTCAAATAGCACGTAGTGCTTTAACAAAAACAATAAATAAAAAAAGAGTGCGCGTAAGGATCACACGCGATTGAAGTAAAACTTTTAATATTGTATGAGTAGACAATTAAGATAAAAATAAAAAAACATCATATTTGAATTTTAAAAATCATTTATTAATAATCACATAACATCAATAACACAGTTTAAAACAACAACGATAGATTGATTGCTATCATATTTCATATATGATATAATAGGTTCGTGATAACTAAAATGAGAGACATAAATTTTACTTTGTAAACTATGTACATTTCTGGAGAAAACTGCATCAATAGTCGAGCCATATCTTGTGGTTGAATCAAATGGAGAATTATTCATCGTTAAATTAAATTTATTATTTAAAAAATCAATTAATGGTTGAGATTCTTCTGAACGAAAATTGACATTGAAATCTCCAGCAAGAATTAATGGTATCTCGTTGTGATTAGTGTTTAAAAGTTTTGCACCCTCATTAGAAAAATGAAGTAACTGCTGATGTTCAATTCAATAATATTTGATATGTTTTTATTGGGAGAAATTAAAGGACGACTATAATCAATGTTTGATTCTGTGTGTTCACACAGCGGACAACTGCAATATCACCTACTTGTGTAATTTCATTAGGAATATCCAGTAATATTTTGGCGCAAGAAACTGCATAGGAGTCGCATTATGAAGAGTATCTGAACATGAATGATAGACATTAGACAGCTACACCACCTGCTCTTGAGTTTGATCGTTTGTATTGAGTAACGCAGTAATAGTTCTGAATATTAATTCGTTCTTCAGTATTAATCCAAGTTTCCGAAAATAACAAAAACGTACAACGTTGTAGCACTTTATCTTGCAGATCAGGCAAATGAGCTCGTAAACTTTGGCAGTTAAAGGAAAGCAATGAAATGCCGTTCAAACTTATTATCTCACTCAATTTTTCTTCTTGTGTTATTAATCTACAAGTTGAAAGTCTTTGGAATTCAGTTTTTAAGTCCATTAATCCTGCTGGCCGTTTTTCCATAATAAAATTTTTTGTCGTTGTTTTAGAAATGATGAACAATCCATTAATGTTGGTAACTCGTGATAATGCAACATATAGAAGCTGCTGATTATGTGTTTTATTGTATTCATATACAATTTTATCAAAAGTACCACCTTGTGATTTGTGTATTGTGAGTGCACAAGCAGACACTAAAGGAAAATGATTTTTTTTGACAAATATGATTTTATTTCTATTCATTGGAATATATGAAGATTTCTTGAGAATCGGCACAGCTGTCCTACTGATATTAAGAGTTTGAATATGATGTGCAGCTTTTTTCTTATTTTGTTACCTATCTTACCAGGAAATTCAAACCATAAACGTAGAAGTTCATCATTATCGCCACGTTCTATGTACACTAATTTTCCTACACAACCATTAGCTAAGCCATCACTTACATCAATATTAGTTGTTATTATGTAAAATTTATTCAGAACTAAAGTTATTTCATACGGCAAACCCCGGTATCAATAACCGATTTTTGTGAAACTGTTGACGAATGTATGATTGTTGATATGTCGCATGGCAACCTACACAAATATCCGTGGCAGTAGATATTATTTTGTCTTCAACGAGATTCAGTATAAATTTATTATATTCCATGATACATTATTCTTAAGAAAGTCTTATTCCATGAGGACATAATACAGCAACCTCTTCTTTTGTAAAAAAACGTGATTCAATTAATGCAAGTTCATATAGGGTTTAGCGCTCGACTTACGCATGACATGACGGGAGTGGATACTCGCGACATCAGCGCTTACGGAGTCGTAGGTTCAACTTCACATTGGCGTTTTCGTTGCTTTGTACGGATTTACACCCGTGTAGCCTAAAGACGTTTTTACACCCATATCGCGCCTAAAGAAGTTTTACTTCAATAAATTATATTTGTGATTACAGAAAATATATTTATCTTATTATATAGATATAATATATATATATATATATATCTTATATATAAAAATGGAGCTCTCTTTCAAATGTCCGAATAAAACTCGAAAACGGCTGAATCGATTTGGCCAGTCTTAGTCTTGAAAAATTCGTGCCAATCCAGAGAAAGTCCAAAAGGTGAGAAATTATTTCAAATCCGCGTAGAAACTTTTCATTTTTAATTCGAAAATTTTTGTAGAAGCGTAATTTAAATAAAACAATGGACGGTGGCACTTTGTGAAATGTCAAACGCTTTGACAGATGATGTTCAATACGTTTAATAGGATGTTTTACGCGAATATTATTTATTTATGATAAATTTGTAGTAAGTAGTTTTGTTTGTAGTTTTATTTATATACAAAAACGTTAGTAAACGGGCCGCAAGTGTTACTAGAGACTCAAAATATAAACTTTTTGATATTTAATATGAAAATGCACTTTTGGCATATTTTTCTCAAACACGGTGCTCTGAAAGATCTCATTTGTTTAATTATATACTCATTGGTATTTATAAAACATTTTCTGGGTTATATTTTTTATTATCTTATTTAAATTCAGAACCTAAATTTGGTATCGATCAAATGGACATTTTGTCCAATAACATTTTTCCAGTTATAATTTTCCAGAATTTATCGCAGAATAGATAGTAATAAATGAAGGTCCGGGATTAAAAAGGTCCACCACCGATGTGCTAAAAATCAGTAAAGTTAAGCATTGTTTAACAACAATATTTGAAAGTAGAGGAAAAAAAGATGTATAGCCAGCTACAAACTTGATTTAAAAACGATAATCTTTGAAAATCCATAATAAAAGTATTTTCTTCCGTTGGTAGTTTTAGCATTAGTTAAAAATGTAATTATTTTGTAAAATACCTTTAAAATTATAATAAGGATTCAAACTTTTTGCCACCTGCTTGTTACAAGTTACCCCGCATATAGGATAAAAAGTTCTAGATAAAAAATTTTTTGGAAGACATCAAACAAGCACATTTTACAATGATGAAGTAGAAGTCAGTTTACTGAACGTAATTCGATAATTGTTCGTTTGATATGTCTTATTTGTTGTGATATAATTGTTATGGTTTTCACAATATAGTTTATATTTGCTCAAAGTCAAATTGGACCATTGTGTCTCGCCCTGCTCTACATATACTTTTTATTAAATTTACTTTAATTCATCGAATGTAACTTGAAACTTTTCAAAAAGCAAGTCAAAGAAGAAATACTTAATTCATTTTTCATCTCTCCTTGCAAAAAATTGAAAATTTTGTATAAGCTCAGTAGTATTATTTACAATTATACACAAAATCCAGAATCCAAAAAGAATCTGAAAAACTTGAAACGTAATTAATAAGCCGAAAGACCAAAAAAGACTCGGATTGGATTATACGATGTTTCTATAGAAAGTGTATAAAACTTGCAGTTTGATTGTATTGACAAAATGTAGACAAACTAATGGGGTTTATTGCTTCATAATACCTAATTGCATACAGCATTCAAACAACACATCCTTGTGCACTTAAAGTATTAATATTTTGATTCTCTAGAAAGTTTAGAATATACCTTATTTAGCAAAACAACGTTTGCCGGGTCAGCTAGTATATATATATATATTATATATATCTATATATATATAAATCTCGTGTCACGATTGGTTCGCGATGGACGCCCCAAATACTGGACCGATTTTTAAATTTTAATGGCTCATCGTGTGCAATATATCCAACTTAGGTTATAGGAAATTTTGAAAAGTAAATTTGAAATATAAATATAATTTTTATAAATTTCTAAAAATTTTGACAGAAAATGACCAAAAAAAAAACAAAACACTAAAATGACAAATGTCAAAATTAAAGGAAATTTGGATATATAATTTTGAAAAAAAAATTTGACATTTCAAAAAATAAAATTCAAAAACATGTACATATATAGAAAATATCCAACATTTATATCCAAATTTGATGAAATGCTACATACAAATCACTGATTATAGTTTTAAATCTAATTAAGAATCAATGCTTAAAAATTTAAATAAATGTTGACATGAAACAAAAAATAAATGTCATCTGTCATATTTATGAAAATAATATATAAATAGATTTATGATTTAGATTTAATTGATTAGCTTACCAAATTATTTCGGAAACCAAAACTTCATTAAAACCTTATAGATTAGAGATCACAATAAAAAAGCGGCACTTGAATTTAAAAATAATCATAACCAAAATTTTGACATGTCACAAAAAAAGAATGTTTAACGAGTTACTTCAATAAGACGCAAATAAATTAATTATTACAAGTTATGTTACAGAAAATATTGCCTAACAAATTATAGATACAAAACAATATTGTAAACAAATATTTTCAAAAAAATTTTGACAGAAATGGCAAAAAAAAGAACAAAACACTAAAATGACAAATGTCATAATTTATGGAAAATTGGAGAAAAAAAGATTTATGATTTTGAAAAACAAAAATTGACAGTTCAGAAAATAATTCAAAAACATGTACATATATAGATATATCCAACATTATATCCCAAATTAGATGAAATGCTATATTCAAAATTACAATTTATAGTTTAAATCTAATTAAAAGTCAATGTTTATAAATTTGAATAAATGTTGACATGAAAATCGTCAAATGTCATTTGTCAAAATTTATGAAAATAATTATATAAATAGATTACAATTTTATTATTTGATTAGCTTACCAATTATTTCGGATACCAAAACTTCATCAAAACCTTATAGATCAGAGATCACAATAAAAAGCGGACATATTGAATTTAAAATTAATCATAAACAAAAATTTGACATTTCACAAAAAAAATGTTTAACGACTTCAATAAGAAACAAATAAATTAATTATCCAAGTATATTGCCGAAGAAATTAGAGATACAGCACAATATTGTAAAATAAATATCATAGATTAATTTTCGACCAAAAAGGAAATATTTTGACATTCACAAATATATGCATATTGAATATATGAAATTGACATTCACTATTTTTCAATTAAATGAAAATGTAAAAAATCAAATATTTATATAAAAATTGTATATTCAGATGAAGATTACTGATTTGTTA
>NW_020537823.1:0-31063 GCF_003426905.1 Ctenocephalides felis
TGGTTATTAATTCTATATCGTTTCTCTTATTATTGATTGATATAAAATAAACGGAGCTCCCGGAAAATTTAAGTACTTGGGATGGTTTCTATTTTTGATGTTTAGTAGTATCGAATGGTAATGGTCAGTTTTACTTTGTGGTAAGATTGAAAGTGGCTGCTCGGAAAATTGATATTATGCTAACATTATGAATCTTGAATCATTTATTCTATCAAATTTATGTTTTAGTCTTTTATATAAAATAACCGGAGCTCCCGGAAAATTTAAGTACTAATAAGATGGTTTCTATTTTTGATCTTTAGTAGTATCGAATGATAATGGTCAGTTTTACTTTGTGGTAAGATTGAAAGTGGCTGCTCGGAAAATTGATATTATGCTAATATTATGAATCTTGAATCATTTATTCTATCAAATTTATGTGTTAGTCTTCTATATAAAATAACCGGAGCTCCCGGAAAATTTAAGTACTTAGGATGGTTTCTATTTTTGATGTTTAGTAGTATCGAATGATAATGGTCAGTTTTACTTTGTGGTAAGTTTTAGTAAGATTGAAAGTGGCTGCTCGGAAAATTGATGTTATGCTAATATTATCTTGAATATGAATCTTGAATCATTTCTTATATCAAATTTATGTTTTAGTCTTCAATTTTAGTTCATCGAGTAGTAACGATTTTTTTTATTTATTTATATATATATATATATATATATATATATATTATACATTATTTTCATATCTCAGACAGACAGAAGTGCCTGGTGTGAGAGATTATGAGAACAGTTTTCCTATATTATAAATACATTTCATTTGGCTATTTCATAAATATTAAATTATCTTTATATAACTCTTAAGTCTTGTCTTCGATTTCCTTATAATATTTCTTTATTTTCCTTTATTATCGGATTCGATTTCCTTATGATATTTCTTTATTTTTCTTTATCGATATCAATTTTCACTTGGAAATATAAATCTCACAAAGTTTTCGAAGTCAAATTAGACCTTCCTGGACATTGCTGCATCAACTTGAATAATATATCAACCCTATTAGATCAATTTTAATAATAAAATATTGAAGTATGAATGGATTAACCGTTGAGATACCATCTAAAAAAAATGTGACATAAGAAGAAGTTTATCCCCCCAACAGGTCATAAGTAAGGCTTCCAATACCGTATTAAAATCTGTATACCGGTATTCGATATTTGAAATTTGTAATACCGGGATCCCGGTATTAATACCGGCATCGTCAATGAAAAATTCACTAATCATATTTTTATTTACCGCAGTTGTTATATTGACATATTAACATTATTATTGTTCTAAAATGAGTACATATTATTTATTTTATTACAAAGCGAGAATAAAAGATACAAAAAAGAGCAACTTTAGCTTTTATGTTACATTTTACATGGAATAAGCTCGTATGGAATTACATATTTAGGAAAACAAAACATTCAATTAATAGCTTATATTCTGTTTATTAAAATATGCTCTTAAAAAATAAACAATTGTTTCTTCTTCAAGCGAGGACCAAATTTTAGTTCAAATGCAATAAGCCGAAAAAGCTCTTTCTCATTCTACACTTGTTGACACAATTGTCATAAAGAAATAATACGAGTACATTATTAATCAATTTGAATTAGTACTTGGTATAGTGTATTTAGTTTAAAATCAAATCCTAATTAGATATGAACAATTCCTAAGAATCTGCAACGTACGCATAAGAATGAAGTCATCCATCACCGAGACCAATATTATCATTGATTATCAAACTATTTATCATTCAATGATTTGACTATTAGTAAATTGTCGTTATAATAAAATAATAAACAAATACGAATGATTGACGGAAAGATATACAATATAGAGAACTTAATGAACTGAATTATATAGTGTCGATTGTATATTATGTTTAAAAATTATTGATAACGAATAAAATATGAGGACAATTCACGTGGACGAATAATAATTTTTATAAATGGGTGCTATTCGTTAGGTAGCTATCGTATATAATATATAAACAATCGCTTTATCTTGCCAATATGCCATATAGCCGCTAGGGTGAGTCGAATCGGCAATACACATGCACATTGCACACATACACACTTGTGTATGTGTATTGCGTAATTTCTTTTTTTATCAAAATTTTGGCAATCTCGAAATACCAGTATTTTTGTATCAACACCGGTATTGAATACCGGACTAAAATCGTACCGGATCCCGGTATTCGGTATTGCTGTTAAATATCAATATGAAAAACAGTCCAAAGCAGGTAAATAAGTGATCTATTTATCGATTAGATACACATTGTGATAAGCTCAGATGTTTATTACGACTCCTCTTTCAAGTTCCTAAATTTCCATTTTTGAACTGTAAACCTACTATATTTTTACTATTCAATCACTAGATCATTAGCCACCCCAAATCCCTTTACTGCAATTTATTGCTTATAACAAATGAAATAATTTTTGTTGTACTTATTAATTTATAACTGTTAATTTTATATTGTTAATTTTATTAACAAGTCATCTGACGCCAAGATAACACAAATTTCATTAACAAGTCATTTGATTAACACTCGTATTCTATAATAACAATATGTATTTGTTTTCAATTTGTGCCTCAGTATAATTAATATTACAAAACTCTATTTATGATAACTATAGGGTATAAAAAACTATTATGATATTTGAAAAAGAAAAAGTTTGAGTAAAGATTAGCTCTTGTGCTGTCAGAGAGTTTACTTTAATATTTTTTGCTATTTTTTGTAAAATTGAAAATAGAAGTTCAAAATTGGAGAGGCTATTTTAACCCGGCATTGAAACTTTGGATTCGTCAAATTTCTCATTCATAAAGTATTATTTCATATAAGCATACTCGCTGTATATATTATTTTCAGATATTTGTTGGGTTGTTGTAATTTTGCAATATAAATTACAAATTGAAAATTTGTAATTTTCAATATAAACCTATACTTTTCGAAAACCCGGGACAATCTGATTCAAATATTTATTTTAGAAAAACTAAGGACGTAGGGTGGAAATCATCTGTGAATACTAATAATTGAATCATAGGCATCATAAATATAAATATAATGTACATCATGTGCTCTAGCACTATGCACTATAGTTGTAATAAATTTTAAGAAATTTTTAAGAATTTAAACTTATTTTATAGTTTGAATATAGCAAGTTTGTATTTATACTAGCTGACCCGGCATACGTTGTTCTGCCATTAAAAACTGATTGCAAATTTGGTATAATTGAAAGGAGCATCAAGTGCTAACCTAATATGAACAGTTATTTAAAGTTTCAATATGTCGATATGTTGTTATCATTACGCTTTTCATTAAACCATTGATTTTTGAATTACGAAGCAAAATCCGATAATTCATTTTTAAATTATATTCTTATGTGGCATGTCCAACGAATGACAGAAATTTTTACAACTTTGCGATTTGTTTTTAACCCTTCCCACTCGCGAATTGCAAAATTTATATGTATTTTGCCTCAATCCGAGTGGAAAGGGTTAATATTCAATTTCTCTATTTTTTTCAAAAATTTCTCTTTATATAGACCATTTATCTTATGCTATTCTTATGCAAGTTTATATATATATATATATATATATATATATATATATATACAAAGTATATTACGAATATTAATATCAAGCAAGTACGAGTATGCGTATATCATTTATATTTTTTGCGGGCACATTTTTTCTGATTGCATTCGTCCTATATTTGTTTTGCGAGCGTTGTCTATATTGTCTGTTCTGTGCAATGGAATAAGGTTTGTATAAATCGTAGGGGCTGGTAATTGCAAATTGAGTACGTGCTCTGGCGTCAAAAGTACTAAAAAATAACCACTGGGGCTTGTGTGCGTAAATGAACTCTTCACGGAGAAACGGAGTCTAGGAGCGTTAATGAGGGACGATAGTACGCGAACAAAAACGTGTGTCTATGTACAGGCAGCTTTTGTATTCGAATAGAATAAAGACTCGTGCTGAAAACTGCTGACTGATTAAAATCGGAGGAAATTAACAGTAAGGACTGATTGCACCACACCAGTTCAGATCAGATGTGAACATGGAACTTGAAGGCGATTGTGAAGTTACAACGAATGTATGGATGTATTCGTTGAACAAAACCAGTGAACTGCGGAATAATAGTATAATATCAAGTGCATCATTAGTTCGCATGTTCTGTCTCTAATAACCCCTTCTAGATTTCCACTTTCCTTTAAATATATGTCTGCGAATATCGGTATCTTGAGTTTACCATTCAGATATAGTGGCAATATACATGTATACATTAAAATCGCACGGCTAAGATAAAGCTACTAATAAATATATCGCAAGACTTTATTTACGAATATAGCCTATCATGACCTACAACGAACTCTAGGATTAACAGTTATATTTATTGTATCTTCAATTACAATGAGTATTGTGCATATTTTTCTTAAATAGCAGTTTTCAACTTATTAGCTTCCTAAGTTGCAGTAATCGTCCAAAAGTCAAAAATGAAATTTTTGTCAACGATATTTGGAGATACGGAGCAAAGATTGCAGAAAATTGCAATTAAGAGAGCAGATTGCAGAAAATTGCATTAATCGTGAGAGAACGGTACATATGATTTCAATGATTAAAAAACATTCCATTTGTAGTGATGTAATGAAGAGTTCATTAATTTTTTTTACAAATGCAGGTCAAGCGGTTTCAGAGGTTATAATTGAAAAAAAAATCATTATTCTCATTTTTTTATTCTAAACTTATAAGAATTTTAAATTACCGTAAAAACAAATTAGGTTTGTTTCTGTAATTGCAGGTATTTCGATGTAGTTTTGAAATATGTTTCCAAGTGAAAACAGCACTTCTTGAGCATTGCTGTATCAATTTGAAATACCTATTAAATAAATTCTAATAACAAAATCATAAAACATAGATCAACATCAATGAGAAGATTCAGCCCAACAGTATATAGGACATAAGGTTCCGATTGCTGTTAAAATATGAGAATGAAAAAAAAAAACATTTTGCCATCATTAATTTCATGCGAAAGGCGATATAACTGATGCTTGACATGAGTATAGAGTATGTCCCTATCGGGATGGAGCTTGGATCTTCTGATATAATTTTATAGCTTCAACAATTAGACTGTGGAGGAACCCTTCCAGTATTTACTATCAATATCTCCTAATGCCTGATGGAAAACATGGAAAATAACCAATAATTTGTTTGAATGGATGGATATCCATCTAGATCACTGCCTATATAACTCAACTATATTTTCCTTTAAGCAGAAACCAAATTATGCTAGACTACTCTCTCGTTTTCAATATAAAAACTTTTATGATACAATTCCTTATATGATAATAGTTTTAAAATTTTTAATTATATTTTCTCATTGTTAACTATTTTTGCATTCACACATACCTTTATATCATACTATTTTTATATCAAATTTCATTAAAAAAAATACTGATTCATTTGAATGTCACGCATTTTCCTGAACCGTGCATTCTTCACGAGCGGGTATATTTTACGATCAACAATACGTTTAAATTTATTTTTAATTCATGTTTTTCATCCCGTTTACAATTTCCTGTTCCACAATTTATTACAGCAACTGTGAAAAATGCGGTATCATTTTCTAGCCTGACAAGTACCAACCAGATGCAGCGATGCAAAATCAAATTTTTCCGCAGCACATTTGTAGGCACCCGTAACGCCAGTTTGTGCGTCTATTTATAAGCAGAGAATGAAATGAGATTTTATAACATTCCCATGAAAAAATATAATACATACTTTTAAACTTTATAATTTTTCGAATTTTTTGGTTTTGCTTTAAATGAAGTTGTTTGAATTTAAACCGTACGATAATAATGTAAATTTTAAATGAAACCTTTATAGTAAAAGCTTTGTCCCTTAAGGCAAATAAAAGCTTTAATGTAACGGTTATGTTTTTTGTATAAATAAATAATTTGTTGTTGCAAATGAATGAATTAAATTAGTAGTGAACAAGAAACTACACGAATTAATTTGTGGGACCTGTAATATACTGACTTTTATGCTACAAAGGCATTCTGTAAAGTTAAAATTGCTGATCCGGTATTATTCTAGAGAAACTTTAGGGAAACTTTGCATCAAAGAAACATTATGCTGCAATTAAATAGGAATGACATTGTTATATTTTTAACATAGTTATTATTCCATTGAATAAGATCATTCAACATATTTATAAACAAAGTTATTTAATATATTGGCTTAACTTGTAGTATAGTTTAATGTGTTAAAGTGACAGTAGCTGATTTGGTACGAAAGCATATTTAAGTTCATTTACATACTTAACCATGATTATAATTCGCTTAATATAATAATTATAATTTAGACTCCAACATTCTGACAATTACCAAATCAACCAGAGAATTTTGCTAAACTCTACTAGGGCAAGATTGAAAACGAAATTCATGTTACAAGAATTGTCAATTTTCATAATTTTTGACAATGGTCGGAAGATTTTGCATTTTTATTCATTGGGTCAACGCCGGGACCCTTCAGTTGAATATCAAATACAAAATTTATTATGTTTTATTATTTTTAATTTTCTAAAACTAAATGTTTATCGCTTAAGGGGCACAACTAGTGTGAAATTTTCCAAAAATCAAACTTTCTTTTTTTTCATATTTCGATAGGCTATACCTTTAAAAATAACATATCAAAATTTTAAATCGATATCTTAAATAGCTTTTGAGTTACAGCCATTTAAAGAGTATATATATAGTATATAGTATAACGATCATTTTATCTTCAAACGCGTTTTTCTCGAAACAGCATTTTTCGAATTTGCTGCAGCCATTACTCAAAAACAAATGATCCGAAAATTTTTTTTACATGTTCTATATATATAGTTCTTCATAATTTTATTTATGATTTATCACATTTATCGTAGTTCATTTTACAGACAATATAATAATATAAATAATCTAGTTTAACAATTTTTTTTTTTTTCATTTCATCCACGTAGAAGGCCGGAATCACTGCAGCAGTGAAGGGCCTTTTTTTGTCGCGTCATTGGAGATCGACGATAACTTAAAAAATATTCAATTTTTTTCTTCAAAAATTTTACTATGTATTCCTAAAACATGTATAAATATATTCCTAAAATTTTGAAATGATTGATGAAGTAGTTTTTTTTAATATAAATTCCCAAAAATCACCTTTTTTTGGGCGGTTACACTAGTTGTGCCACTTAAACTAAATATACATGAGCTAATTTGACAAGATTTAAATTTATAAATATATAATAGAGAATTTTTTTTGAATAAAGTGACTATCACTATTATAGAGTGATAATTAAATCGTTAGAAAAGTGAAATTTGGTGAAGATTTTGAAAATTTTAAAAAATGCTCTGCATAAGACATGCTACTAGCATATGAACTTCATCATTGCTTTTTTTTAAAAACATTGGGTATTATCAATAAGAAAAATTCTAAAATAATTTTCTATGGCTCGTGCCCTTCTCTTTAATACGTAGTGAACGCCAAACTATTACCATGCCAGTCGATGTTGTATTAAATATTAAAACGATGGTTTTTCGTCCTAACATAGTTTTCTGTCGGCCATGATAATTACTTTCAGACATGCTATACTGCAAGGATGGCTTTTAAAGAAAAAACTTTTCAGTTTAAATCTGAAAATGGTCTAAAAATAGTTGCGATGAACTATGCTAAGTAATTATAATAAATTATTGCTTTTTCAAGGCATGTATATCTTCGCTAAAGTTAATGTGAGGTGAATTTTGGGTTACAATTCTGCACGACATTATAGAACAAACTTTGCAATGGAAAAGCTAATTCTGAAAATATAAAATTGTTAAGATCAAAGATATTGTGTATACCCAAATGTCGAACAAAATAAAATAATAATTATTCAATTAATAATAATTCAATTTAAAATTTCCTTAGTTTTTAATTCTTCAGAAGGGTTCAGAAGCTGTTTCTCGATCGGATTAATTCGATCTCAAGAACGAAATAAGTTATCATAATTACATAAAATTATGAATCAAAATGTTCTTATTGTTAGGTTAGTCAGTACGATAATTCTACTTATCATAACCAAATTAAATAATTCAGAACATATACATTGAACAAAAAATTTAAGCATAAAATTTTTAAACTTTTATAATCTAATATTTTATAATTTTCACATACGATTTTTCTGTTTTTCACCGCGAAAAAATAGTAATAATTAATAACGAAGACCAATAATTACTGAAAACTAATACGCACGATTCTAAGCTGATATCATCCAAACAGTGTTTAAATTTTTAAAATCGGTTGAGAAATGTTGGTGTCAAACGATTTCGAATGACTTCTCCTTAAGGAAAAATAAAAAAATACTTATTGCCAACCCTGTTATTTCGAGGGTTGTATAACTGTTCGAGGAGCTTGTACACGTTGTTTTTAAATGTTTAATTGATAGACATACTTAGTTACTAGGAGTCCGATCCGCCTGATACACGTCATGGTATTGCGTGTTTTTTTATATTACTTCGATTTTAAATATGTATGGAAATTTCGTGTACATTTCGACTACGTTTTATATAGTGTTACACATTTGTGTTATCATTTTTCTACTACTGCTACCTAAAACTAAGCATTTTAAATCAAATGTGTGCAATAATTAGCACATTACAATTTAACCATGATAATATGTTTTGGTCACAGTGCAATTTAATATTCGCCAGGCGCCAATGAATTAAATGAACCAGGTTTCCCTAATTATGTGAATTCTGTATTAGTTACACGCGAATATCTAAATTTAATTGTTTTCATAACTATATTTGTATCACAGAACATATGGAATTCAACACCTAATGAGTTATAATTATTTTCTATGGTTTTGATATGTAAATATGATAGTAATTTGGTTGATGAAGCAACATCAAAAGATAATGTATGTATATAATATTTAGTAATACATATCAATTACTGCTTTTTATATTTATATCAATATCAAAGGCAAGAAAATAAATTTATATAGATGTATGTAGGTATATTTTTTATTAACATTTAGTTTGCAGTATCAGTTTCAGTATCATTTCTGTTTGCAAAGATATAAGTAGTCCATTGATATATATGTCCATTTTAGAGATATATATGTGATATTAAATATCGATTCATTATAAATATAAATTCATTCATTATAAATATCGATTCATTATAAATACTTTGATTTTAATATGAATAATACAAAATCGATTTTGCTAACTACTTAAACTTACTTACTTTAAAACTACTTACATTAAACAATTCATGTCAAATTCAACGGTTATATACATTTTTTATATGATTGAAAATTCTGCACCAAAGAACTCAATTTATGATTGAAAATTTTATTTTAAAACATCAAATGCAAATTCTTGTGATGACATTATAAATCAGTAATATTTAAACAAATTAAGACTTGTACCAATTATACAATACTTTCAGAATTTTTATTCTATTAGCAAGTGTACTTCAAATTCAAATTTGAATTTCAGTTTTATTGCCCGTTTACTTAATTTGTCCAATATTTTTTTTAAATAAGAGAAAAATAACACAAACCACTTAAATAAAACTGAATCCTATCTCAAATATCACTATGGCTATAAATATATTATGTCCTTTAAGCTTACGTTTATTCTACTGCAAAGGTAGAGAAATACTATATTTCCATAGACAAAGGCATAAAGGTACAAAACGCATTCATAATTTACAAATCATCATATTCACATCCACAATTCAAAATAAGGTCGCAATTCATAAAACATTTTCAACAATCCTTGTAAATGTCCAGTCATAATTTATAATTTATTGTGCAAAGCCTTACAGTCATGAATGAATTAATTTGTTTGCGACTATATTTAATATTCATAAAAATCGAAAATAAAATTATTTCATATTTTCAAGTTTCAAGGTATCGAAACTTTTGGCATACCTTATGTATGTATGGATACAATTTTTCGTCGACGGTTTCTAGAGCAACACAGATCAACCGATTTGAATGATTCAAGAAACTTTCGATTCTTATTGATGGAGAACGTGCTTATTAGTTTTTGAAAAAGGTAGGTTTTAAAGATACGGGAAAAAAATGAAAAAAATGGAAATTCAATCTGAGAAAACTGAACATGCGATTTGAATAATTCAAAAAACATTTCACTTGTATTGACGAAATTAAGAACTAATTTTTTGGGAGGGCATATGCACGTTATATTATCAAACGTTATATTATCAAACGTTTTATAGATTTTAATAATAATTACAATATTTTTTTCATTTCCATATTTGAGATAATTCACTTATATAGTTCAAACAAATATCTTTGACAGTACGTTTCAACCGACTTGAATGGGTTCCAAAATTCTCCCAAAAGTCGATTATTCCAAAATTTTTGAAAATATGTAATTACGATATGAGAAGTACCAGCAATTTGCCTTAAGGCACAAACATGCATCTCTACTTTGAATCCTATATTCAAATAACAGTGTATTAGACAAAGTTCTTCATTTACTAGTGCTAAAGTACTGCAAATAGATCAACATATTATGTATGTATGATGATAATTTTATTTATTCACATATCTTAACAGCAAGTTTCTTACGTCCTATAAACTGTTGGGCTGAAACTTTTCCTACTTCGTATTTTTAGATGGCAACCCAATGGTTAATCCATCCACATTTGATGATTTTGTTATTAGAATTAATCTAATAGGCTGATTTTTTATTGGTGCAGCAATGCTGTGCAAGAGCTATTTTCACTTACAATTAGAAACTTATTACTATCTACATTTTCAAGTTAAAACCGTTGTCACTACTGCTAGATCAACATTTGTACTATAAATTGTTTTATAATTACTAGTGTAAACTTTTGTGCGAGAATAAGGATCGGGTCCTACGCAGCGCTATCCCTCAAGGTATCAAAATACAGACCATCAACTTATCGCAAACGTATGAATATCAAAACTTGAAATATAATCAAATTTCACCTTTCGCATGTTTGTTTATGTCTGCAAACTGAAGTTTTGTCGGTGTGCGCTGGGTGTTCATGTTGAGCCGGTCTGCGCCTACATCGGAACACAGCCTGCCGTATGAAATATGATATGTGATAAGATTAATGACGTCATAAATCCAGTGCACAACTGCAAGTGATATTTTGTTGCGTACGCGTTATTTGTATTCGGAATTCAGACAATTGATAAACTCAAAACAATAAGCGACATCACGCATCTGTTTACACCAAATAATGTATACATAATTATATAAGCCCATAAATTTAACGATAACAGGATTTTAAGTTTTAGTTTACATAAACATTTTTTCATTTTTGTTTTATATAACACGAAAAATTATACTGGAGACATGTTTGGAATGACGCTTAATGACCAATATTTATAAATTCAACAAACATTATAATTTTCTTGTCTTTGTTAATAAAAATAAAAATTTATGAGGGTAGAGTAAATACAAAATTGGTGGTGCATGGCATCGAGTCTTAATACAAGTTGTTGGAAATTCCCTTACCGTAATGAAATAGTCGAGGAATTTTAAAAGTTTTCAAATAAATTATTAAAAAGACTGTAACATTCATAATTCATAGTTTATAGACAAAATATTTTTATTTATTTTTAATTAACAGCAATCAGAACCTTACGTCCTATGAGCTGTTGGGCTAAAACTTCTCCTTTCTTCGTATTTTTTAGACAGTAACCCAATGGTTAATTCATCCATATTAGATGATTTTTTGTTATTAGATTGAATCTAATAGGGCTGACTTTTTATTGGTGCAGCAACGCCAGGCAAGGGCTATTTTCACTCGGAAATATATTGCTATCTATATTTCCAAGTAAAAATCGTTGACACTGCTGCCTGACAACAGGCTGCTCGAAGTGGGTATCGAACCCGGGACCTCTGATTCAGGTCCCGTCGCTCTTAACCGCTTACCTACGGGCGAGCCCATAGACAAAATATAATATGATAAATTGGACAAAAACGTTTATATAAGTTCACATGAAAAGTAAATAAACAAAACAAGCGGAGTTGGAACAAAAGACCTTACCTCATATTTCTAAAAATTATATAAACTGAATTATTTATTTCAAGTATATATGTGAGCATTTTAACTAGAATCAAAATTAAACTCTGAATCATTTTCGATATTTTTGTAAATTGAAAAAAAAATTATAATTTTGAACAAACAGAAGTCCGAATGACATGTTATGCTTCAATATTTTAATAATGCCACAACATATTTCATAATAAAATAGCAATTTAGTCCAAATAATGAATTTTCACATGAGTTTATGAATAAACCTTATATGTCGACTAATTTGCAGCTTTAAATATAGTAGTAAAGAAGCATTTAAAATTACACATTTACTTTCAAACTTTACACTTATGGCAAAGATTGTTTCATAAAAATGCTTTCATAAAAATAAACGTTGATGGAGATTTATTTTTATTAATAATCGCCTCATATTTAATAGATACGCCACTGGATATATCTATTAATTTTTATTTGAAGAAATACCAGTTTGAAGAATAAAGTTAAATAAAAAAATAAAAAAATTAAAAAATAAAAAAAATAATGATCGTCTAATATGGACCGATACATTATTAATACTATGTTTTAAATAGTGGATGAATGCTTATATGAGAAAAATTTATATTAAATAAAACAACTACGTGTATAGTTTATTACTGCTTAACTAATTAATAGACTATAATAGTATATTACGCACGAGTTTAATATTTTTTTTTAGTAAAGCAGACATGAACAATAAGAGTTGATATCCACCAGCAAGGGAATATGCAATTCTAGAACAAAATATGGAAACATAGAACTTGTTAACTTTCCGCAAAGTAAATTATAGCAATCGCAAAAAATCGAAAAAGAAAATCTGTATATATCTTTACGTTTCAGATGTTTCTGAAAATTAGAGAAAATGTGTGTGTATGTACGTGCGGATACAATTTTTCGTCGACGATTTCTTGAACACGGATAAACCAATTTGAATAATTCAAAAAACAATTTCTATTAATAAGGAGACGTGCTGAGTAGTTTTTGGAAAAGGCAGAATCTGCCGTTATTATTATTAGCAAAAATGCTAATTCAGTTTTTGAGAGAACAGAGCGTTCGATTTAAATGATTCAAAAACATTTTCATTCCATTAACAAAATGAAAAACTGATGAATTTTTTTAGGAATGGCAGGTCTAGCGGTTTCGGAGATCCAATAAAAAAATGTTAAAAAAAATGCCATTTGGCGGACAAAAATAATAAGAACAAATGTTTGCATTTCAAAGGGTTCCGTACCAATGTTTATCCGTCATACTGCGACGCGGCGCCCAAGCGCTTTTATATTTTGTTTCTACGTAGCTATCGTATCGCATCAAAATATTTCAAAGTATGAAAATTAAAATTTTTCAAAAAGGTAATTTTTTTCATAATATTTTAAAAATCTCAAAATTTCTTTTTTTTCAAAGTTCTATAAAAAAAATTAATCTTGTTCCAGCAATTTGCTTTATGGCACTATGCCACGCACAACCAGTTTGTTTTACACATCCAAAGAGATCTAATAACAAATGTCTCATATATATGTATATATCACCTTAAATGAACGGATTACTTAAAAATATACGAATAAACTTGTATTATACATCCACCATCCAGCCACCTACCCGCACACATACGATTTCGGTGTCGACCTATATATCACGGGCGCAAAGTGGCTCGTCGCTTGTCGTACACATTGCTCTCCCTCTTCAAGAAAAAGTTATAATCAAATCGCGCGAATTAACTCGTTTCGCCATATATTTTTTCTCTCTGCGAGCCGTGGCGGCGGCGTCTTCTGATATTATGAAGTTTGATTTCGAGCGAAAGTTTCATCGGGGTTCCCGCCCGACATCAACGAGAACTTTTGCCAGAGCTGGCATAAAAAAACCTCGGGACCGGCATGGAAATTATATTTTGGAATAAGCGCAGACCTAATAAACACGTCTCAGTCGTTTCTGATATTCGACTATTCAGACTAGATGTATAAGAAAGGATAATATACTTCAAAATGTAAATTTTCTCAATGTAAGTAACTATGGTAAATAGTTGAAAATCTCCTACAATAAATTAGTAATTAAATTATCGATACGAGGGTGTTTTTCGCTGGAGTGTCTCTGCTGTACAGAACAGCGTTCCATTAGTAGTGCCACTAACCAGACAAAACAATAAATTCCAAAATATTCTAATCATTACAATAAAAATGTGTTAAAAAATTAAAAACTGCACTGTTAATAAACTAAAATTTACATTAATAATTAGGATTACTCATAGTGATAAATCTTGAAGATAAGATCGTCGTTCACGGACGACACACGTACACACAGCACATCAGAAAATTATTCAAAAATATAGTAAAAATTTCATAGAAACAAATTACAAATGAAAAACTTTAAGGACGACCACTCATATACAGATAGCAACAGAACTAAATAAAACATTCAATTGAACTTATATAAATAAAGTAAGTTCCAAATTATAGACATGGTCATAATATAATTTTAATCATGAATTATTTAAAACCAACAAGTACCTACAATACATTTTCTATTTATATACATGAATAATAAATTAAGATATTTTCAACGATAAATCATACCTAATAATCTGAAGTCTATATTTATCCAATTTCAAGTACCACTTCCATCCAGATGCGGGCTAAGCCATAATGGCATTCAACCCCCTTGGAGCAAACTTATTTAAGACGATCGTCAGTTGGTTTGAAAATAAACTTTATTCGGAGCACACGTTCGCCGATGGAATTATTGAAAATGCAATTACAAGAGCCAACCTCGGCCGTTCCAAAAAATAGATAGATGATAGGATGTGAAGTTTTCGAAAATTAGAATATCAATTACTGATATATCAAATTTAATATGAATCGTATTAGGAATTGGCTTATAAAAATGATACAGAATGTGGGTGATTGATTTTAGCTCTATTTTATTATAATTTGACTAGACTATTTTTAATAAGCTCCTTGATATATCGGTTTTGCCAGTTTATAATTAATAATAATAATGGGTAGTACTGCCCTAGGGCAGGTCCATAGACTGAGTTGAACTCGATTCAGGAAAAATTAGTTTAAGAGATTTGCTATTGCTATATCACACCGCAGTGCCAATTGGGGTATTTTTAATTGGAAACATATTTTTGATCTATATTTTCAAGTAAAAATGAACATCTTTAATGCACGATTTCAGGTTGTCGAGAGCGGTGTTTTGACCTTGTCCACACAAGGCAGTGCACTTAATCGTTACTATATAAACTATATCTAGTTCATATACATTTAATAATAAGTTAAATTACATAATCACGTACATTCTTCAAAATAGTCGATACATATTTAGACTCCAATGCACCCATGTTATTATTACTACATTTAAATTTGTAAGCTCAACGCGAGACGTGAAAACTTTTGAGTTTTCAACAATTTTAGTATATAAAGTATACTATATAACTGATATATGTTAACAAGAGAAAATTTTGTTATCTCTATCATATAATGTTAAATAAGTAAGTTTTATAAAATAGTGTATGAAGAAGTTGTAGCAAAAGAGAGTAGTTGTCCCTAAGTTTGTCAAAATAAAAAAATATTATTGTTAGATTTTTTTAAATTTTCTTAATTAGATTTTTTTGAACAGTAATGATGTATTTTCAAAGAATTTCTAATAATGTGAGTTTATAATATATTCCGCATTGATTATGAAATACTTGTAAATTTTAGAGTATAGTAATTTTATTGGTATCACTACCAATATACGATTTAATTAATATTTCAGTAAAGCAAATTTCATCATGCTTTATT
The DNA here is from genome assembly GCF_003426905.1 of Ctenocephalides felis. NCBI lineage: Eukaryota > Metazoa > Arthropoda > Insecta > Siphonaptera > Pulicidae > Ctenocephalides > Ctenocephalides felis. Next base: position 15,901 of record NW_020537823.1, read on the forward strand.
TATTTTGCAAAAAATTAATACTGCGCAAATAAGCAATACCTACGTTGTTGAAAAATTATGTAAATACTAAATCAGAATAAAATTAAATGAACAATCATAAAGTTGAATTTCGATGAAAGTTAACGCACCGATTGAACGTTTTATATATTATACAAACAATATCATTATATCATGCAAAATGCATGTTATAATAAAATAATGAAATTTCCAATGAAAAGTTTTAATATTTGTGGTAATGCATAATGCAGAAACTATTGATAGACACAAATATATTTATGCAAATATTTTTCATCCAGAATAGTTTAAAGTATTGCGCTGTAAAATTCATAAATTTTAATTTGAAATAAATATTTTATTTTGCTGAGGTGTGTACATATTTTAAAATCATCAACCACCTTCACTTCTTTGTCCCCAAGTAAATCTATTGCATATGTTATAATCTTATCTATTTCATATTGCATATATGTAAAACAATATACCTGCGGGTAAAAGCTTGCAAATAACCCAATGATATGTGTGGACAGTGTACGTAACTTAAAGAAAAAAATATTTTTCTGATTATGATTCTAATTCTAAAATATTTTATTTTTGAATAAAAGAGATTATAATAGGTAAAAGCCTTAACCCAACTTATTTCTAGCCAATGAATAGAGGCGGAGATAATTGATGAAAAAACGACAATAAATGAGAAATAGTGGAATAGCATACATAATCGAAACCGAAACAACAAAATTATAAAAATCAATGTAACAAATTCATCTAACTCATTTTAACCCCGGCCACAAATTTCAATTTTTTCCTTGCCTGTGTTATATACACGCCAATCATCGAAATTTAATTAAAACATTTAGTGACCAAAATACTTTGGCAAGCCAACAGTTGTCGGGAATGTCACATCATTCAAAGCTTCTAATTACATCGTTCCCAATTCTTTGCCGGGTTATTACTTAATTTCGGTTCTACAAAGTTCAACTGTAAAACCTTATTTAAATTGTGCGCCATTCGGAGAACTGCGTCACATCAATAATGCTCCATTTACGATCGGAGAAGTTCTCCAAAGAAAGCACATGGGCGGAAAAGCTAGTTAGTGAATTTCAAATTGTTCTGTTATATTAATACTTTGCATAATTAATGTTCTAATGAAATCGCTTTGTACATATGGTACAAAATTGTGTACTAAACTGACATAAGTAACTACTCAAGCATATCGAATTTATCATATTTTCATAATTTTGAAAATGAAGAAATCAATAGATAACTTGCACATGGTAAATGAATCCAGTTATTTTTTCAGTTATTAACATATTTGAACCAAATTAAAATAACACAAATCTCTAAAAAAGTAGTAATCTCCAAACTAATATACAAATAATACATATACAAAATTACTAACTAATAATTTCAGTAATTACTTATTTCATTTACCTAACTCAATACTACGTCTTCGTATTCGAATTTTAAAAAATCATATTTTTAGTTTTATTAAATAACTGTCTCATCATAAAATATATTTAAGTTTGTCGATTTATGTTTATGCTTAGCTCTATCTCTTATTGACATTGACTTTTAATGTACGGTTTATCTACTGAAACAAAAGTTGATGTGCTGCCAAAATCTTAAATACTTTTAAATTGCGTTGACCTATTTCCAGACGAAACATCAAACATCGAAATAAATGAGCCATAAAATTTATTTTTTCATTGTGATTTGAGGTTAGGCATTATGAGCAAGAGGAATGTTCTTGACAGTATTTATGTTTATTGGTCAGTATAAAGTAAAAATATTAAATTCAATTTGATGATACAAATATATCAATTGAAAATATAGAGATATAAAAATTGATCGTCGAAATATGTCACATATATGTGTACATAATTTGATAAAGAAGATCTATACGAGACAGCAAATATTGAGACTACAGACTATACAGAACAAAGCTCTACGACTAGTACTTATCATATCGATATCAAGAGACCCAGTGGGGAGGCCCTAGTCTTAAATACAAAATACATACGTTGTACGAGATAAATCATTGCCTCTGAATGGTTTTAAAATTACCAAATAGTCGTAAAAGAAAATCAAAAATATCGAAAATCTCAAACTTATTAAAGTTTATGGGTATTCTATTATCTAAGACAATTCGAGCATCTCCATCCGAAGTGTCCTGATTCATCTTCCACGGCGCTAATATGTACACGTGTGCATGAAATTATCATTAGCCCGAGAGATATATTATGTGTATTTATATACGTACTAATGCATACAGTGTTTCATCAGGATCTAACTGTTCGTATGATTGTTCAAATAATATCATTGAATTTCAATCATAGCGCGCCAGTTTTGAATTAATACTCGACACTAGGATGGATATATGGGTTTGTGTACGCGTTTGATGAAGTGCGCGCCGTGCTGAATTTCAACATTTCAACGTACTCTAACGTATTTGATCCAGGGCGGACCAACTAATATTCAGCCACTTTTAAAAAAATCATTTTATTTGTTTTAATTATAATGCATAATATGCATATTTTTTTGCTAATAGGAAAGTAGGAAGAAGAATTTGTGTGCTACTTCGGTAATTTATTGGACACTTAAAAATAAGGGGATAATCGTCAGCGACAAAGCAGGCTTACGAAAAAGAAAATATTGAGAGCAAATGAGCGACCAGAAAACATTCAAAAATATGTACAATTAATTAATTTGAAGAATAGATAACATGGCACAATAGATTATATGCTATTGTTACATAAATAGTATGGTGCATCCAGGAATTACCAGAAACGAGCACTCTAAAAAGAATTCAAACTTTGGAAATAGATATTTATCTTGAAAAAGTTGTAAAATTAAAACAATCAGCAATATTACTTTTAACTAGTGGGGTGTATGGCATCGTGCCTTAAGGCAAATTGCTGGAACTTCCCGTACCCGTAACAAAATGTTCGAGGAATATTAAATGTTTTCAAATAGATTATTATGAATAAATACTGTAGTAACATTGTCGAATATTTACAAAAAATTATATAAACTGAATTGCAAAGTTGAAAATATTTGTTTAAAGTATATTAGAACTTAAGTCAGAATTACAATTAAAATCTGAATTATTTTCGATATACAAAAAAAATATTTTTTGAAAAAAGTTTGACAAAAAAAATTTGTTTAAGCAATTACTTTGTTAAAACAAACAGAAGGTTCTTTGAATCATTCAAATCGGACGCTTAGTTCTTTCAAAAACTGCCATTTTTGCACATTTAGCTCTGTATCTCTGAAACTGCTGAACCTGCCTTTGCCAAAAACAAATCAGCACATCTTCATATCAATAGGAATCGAATGCTTTTTGAACCATTCTATCGATTGTATCTATCCATACATATACACACACATTCATTTTTTCTGAGTTATGCCAAAAAGTTCAGAAACCTTCAAAACGTGAAGAAATGTAAAAATTTTCAATTTCGATTTTTAGACGATTACAATAACTTATCCTACGGAAAGTTAAAAAATGCCATATGAACAATAGAGCAAATTACAAAGTTTATAAACAATTCTGCAGATGTTGATTTTTATATTGGATAACTCTTCTAAAAAAATAATATAGATTTTTTTGTGTATATACATCTGAATTTATAATATTTTGTGATAAATTATCATTACTCATTTTGATCTTTACTTCCACGATATTAAAAAAACTGCTGAAAGCTCGAAACTTTTTCTTATATTCAAATATTATTCTCTGAAACAGTGACCAAAAAATGTATTGTAGAAAAGTTTTAGTTTATTGTTTATTTTATTAACGTTTATTTAAGCCCATATCAAAATATATTGCCATCAACTCGATTTTTTCTGTTTCAAATACTAGTGATTTATTGACGACATTTCTTATAATTTACATAAAATACTGTGATATTCATATTCGCATATTTCTTTTACATTATTGAAAATCACACAACTAAGAACTTTATCTTCTTCTTGGTCAATTGCCAAATCCAAATCATATCGTTTCGTGAAAAGCAGTTTCTCATGACAAACGATGAGTCAACACGTAAGAATAACAATTTAGTGTATATTCTTATCAAAATAAGTGAAAACTAATTAATTTATAACACTGCTTTGACAATACCCCTTTGTTTCGGTAGTTAGATAATGAGATTATAAAACTGTCCATCAAGAAAGTGACAAATTTGTTAGTTGAATGTTTCTATTTTTGCAAATTTTACCAGCATATTGCAACTGCATGTGCAACATGTTAGGAAGATGAATTTTAAACAGAACAAATTAAAATAATGAGCAACAAAGTTCTAGTAAAACGCAGAGTATAAACAAATTATTTAAAATGAGAATGTCTTTTACTAACAGTTATTGAAGTTATAAACTTTGTAAAATTATTTTTCTAGTGCTACGTGTTGATTCTTCTTGTGCTTCGATCACATAATAGTTCGCTTAATTAGTGATAAAATGTACAAATTGTTGAATTTAGTATTATGTTATGAATATTCTTTATTTGATGAGATGATGATAGCCCGTATTTCTCGGTATTGAATTTGACTTCAATATTTAAGATTTTTAGTCTTATCTTGAAGATGGGTTCGCCACTTCACTTCGTATTTTAATAACTTTTAATTCTACAATGTATGCGTCAACTTATAATTCATTTACTAAATATGAATGCAGCCCAACCCTTTTATAGCGATTTCGAAGTGCAGAGCGCTTATGTCGTACGACATTATATCAATAGCGCGAAATTCACGGATATTCGCCTGTTAGTATATATTTGCCCTAAAATACAACCCCGTTGTGCACAATTCGAATGCTCCATACAAAAGCAAACTCTCTGAATGGATGCTACGATTATTATTTGAAAATAAAAACAATCTAATTAAATGGAAACAGATATCGCAATCCGGAAAACATGGATTGATCGAAACAATACTCAATATTTGCAGTTTAAAACGATCGTTGGAATTGAATTTTCCAAAAATTTAAGTTCATAAACGCAAATGTAAATATATATTATATACACCTACACAATGTTTTGATTTGAACATGTTTTCCTGGTTGCGCAAATAAAATGTATCTTCAGTTCAGATTAATGTATTAAATTATTGTACGGCAGACTAAGTATGATTGTGCCACTTTTTTTGATTAGCAATAATTTTGTTAATTTGCCAGATAACAGCAAAAAAGTAAATGATTTGCTAATATAAATATTTGTCTGAATGGAAATACAGAAATACTGTCTTTAAATGCAAAGGATTAGTTATAAAATCAAATCATACAAAAAAAGAGCAAGTGTCACAACCGTCCACACTCCCAGGACGGAGTGAACAAACATACTTCACCTTTCTCCCTTTAGACCCTATGTTTTAATACCTTTAATTAATTATATTATTTAAATTAATAGATACTCATTTAAAAGGGATGTACATCAAAACATTTCTTTAACACTGAAGGAGTAGAGCAATATATATTTCTCTATACATAAATCATATTTGGGAATAAAAATTATATAAATAACTAGATGACACGACAGACGTTGTCCTGTACTTATGTATACAATTCAAAAGTTCCAATTTTTTCTAATAACCTTACCAATTAGTTAAAAATTATTATGTTTTTTTACACTACAGTCTATACCGAAATGTATATACATCTACCCATATGGACAACTGCTTTAAATAAAACGATGAGTATTTGCTTCTTTGAAAAACATTTTAATACATTTTTTTCTTATAATTAGTTCTTTTATCGATATCCGACGGCATTCAAAAAAAAAAAAATGAAATCACACCACTGAGAGGGATGTCAATGATATCATCCCCCCGGGAAATGGCAAGGAGTCTAAATTATTTTCACTTTTGAACTTGAGAGTAATTTTTTTACTGTGCTCCAATTCGTATGAAATTTTGAAATTAGGTTTAAATTTCAAAATTTCATACGAATTGGAGCACAGTAAAAAAATTCAGACCCAAAACGCTCTATTGACTTGAGTAAATATTCCGTATCCGATGGCAAAAATATGAAAATACTAACGTTTGTATGTGAAAAAGAAAAAAACTGTTTTTAGGATTTTCCCGGCAATTATTCGATTTTTTCTCGACGTAAGAAACATCCTTGGACTTCAACGAACATTCTTAAAAAAAGAATTGGCCAAATTGGTCCAGGCGTTGTGGAGTTATGCTCTTACCAACACATTTTGCGATTTATATTATAGAGCAGAAATGCCTAAATAATAGTGCATCATAACAAAGTTAACAAGTCATTAATTAAATTTTTTTTTCATTGATCTCTGGGGCAATTCAAAACCAGAGGCATTCGAAAAGATCTAGAGACTATTCAATACAAAAAAGTTTTTACGAAAAAGAAAAATTACCGTGTTTGCAAACTGCACTCTCAAATGTCAAACATTTTTAGAAAAGCTATATTTCATGTCTTGTACCCAAGATTCTGAATATATATGTATTTTACACACAAATAATATATATATATATATATATATATATATATATATATATCTGTAAGGGGAGAAAATAAATAGATTTCCACACAACAAGAATTCTTACTAATCGAAACGAGCATCGTAAATCTCCGTTCACAGATTCGACAGGCTATTACTAAATATATATATATATATATATATATATATATTCGAGTATATTTGAGTATATCTTAGTATATATTCCTGCGTATAAGTAAAGCTTGTAATATATTAACGCAGTCGAGGCACATGTCAAAGGTGAAACACGTTCTTTGAAATGAAATCGTGTATACAAATGTTCCAGCGCAAATAAACGTAATATCAAATCGGTACAACGGTTGAAACTTTAATGCAGGGATTTAAAGATTTGCAAAAAAAATTGAATATATATATATATATATATATATATATATACCATATGAAACTAATTCGGCTTTAGCAAGGATTTATTTGGCGGTGACGCAAATCACATTTCTTGGAATAATTCAATAACATACATGAAAGACTAACGGAGCGTGTGTGGGTGAAAATATAAATATATACTAAGTATAAAAATTAAGAACAAAAACCAATTGTGATTATAGTACGCAAATAAATCATATCTTAATATCATAATAAATAAAATGTTGCAATAGTTAAATTTAAATAAGTAAAAGATAGTTCTTTCAACTACCTAAATCTTTTTACAGTATATTCGATGGGAAATCAAATAAAAATTACAAAGCGATAGTGATGATGAAAAACAATATATAACATTATTAAAATAATTTCATCATTTTATTTAATTTGTACTATATTATGCCTCATTTATTACCGGTCGTTTGTCTATAGATTGACACAGGTTTTTCTTTTGAACTAATAGAGATAGCGTTCCGTAATTTTTATATTTTTATGACATGATGTCACACAATTGGTTAAGTTTGACATGACCTGCAGACATCAATAAGAAAAAAAATCTAAATGAAATTTCAAACTTTCCAACCTGGACACGAAGTGTTCGAGTGAGCAGATTTAGAAAATGTCAAATAATATGGGAATACTACGTGTCACTAAAAATTACAAATAATTTTACTTTTTTTACAATAAATTCATTAAAAAAGTAGTAAGTAGACTTGCAAAGAAGATTTTTAAATAAATAATTAAATAGATATATAAAGCAATAAAAATTACAAATGTCAATCTATTCGTATACCCAAACGCAAAGAATATTTGAAATATTTTGAATATTGTTCAATCTATAATTGGCTAGTACTTTTTACCAGCTTTTATAAATTTATTTTATATTAAATTATCTAGGGTCTGGTGCTTCTAGGTAAACAGCTCCTCAGCATCTTATGATACTTATATTGAATAATGTATAGTCGAAAGACAAAAAAAAAAATCACGGGATTTATCTCTATTAAATTATTTGATTTGTCTTAATATTGTGATTATCTATTTCAACAAAAATATATTTATATTTATTTAAAAATATAGTTTAAAATTCAAAAATTAGTAACTAAAAGAGTGGTACTTGATAAAATAGACTATTTTCTGATAACATAAATATTGATTTTACATATAAAAGTAATTAAGTTTTCAAAGGATCAATTAATAAATAAAATAGAGTATTTTCTGATAACATAGATATTGTTTTTACATGTAAAAGTAATTAAGTTTTCAAACGATCAATTAATCAATCAATATAAATTTGCCATATGTAGAAGATATTTCTGAAGAAACTATTTATTTCTTGAGTTCCCAAACATTCTTCCAAATGCATTTATTATATAAACAGACAATTTCAGAAAATTATGCGGATTTAAAATAATAATTTTTTTTATCAAAGTTATTCGATGAACCCAAGCAATATGATTCAAACTAAGCACCACTGATAAGAAAATAAAATCAAAACTGATTAAGACATTGAAAGTGAGAAGTTTTTTTTCAAGGAAATAAAATTTTATGAAAAAAATGTATCAATTATTTGTGTATCGGAGACATCAGATAATTCTAATAAAATGAGGCATTCCTGCACTGTGAACGATTTGACCTCGATTTTCTAAAGATTTCCTCGCCGTCGGAACGAATAAGAGATTTTTCTTTCTCGTAACGAGGGTTCGGAGCGCCTGTCAGAGTGCTATTGGCAGCCGAACAGATAGACAAAAGGTTGTAACACAAGAGGCGAAATGAAGAGCCGAAAAAAGCTGAAAGAATTATATCAGATTTATTTATCCGCGCATGATAAGGTGAGGGTGCGTTTATTCATTTCGAAAAATTGAAAGCTGGCGATACACTGCCGCGAGGATTCGATTTATGTGTCTGACAGCTGATGGGGCGAATCCCATTCGGCAGACTTTCCAATGAATCAGATGGCACTATTTTATGTGCCTGATACATATAGACACATACATATATACATATCCTAAAATTTAGGTAAAATAGAGTGTACTTCTAATAATAATTTCAGATAATTATTAAAAATAATAATCCCACAAATAATAAAAAATATCTTATTATTATCATATGTTTACGTTTTGCATCAAAATGTACAGAATTGCTAGAACTGTGTTCAAACCAATCAAAAATGGTGAGCTTTAGAAGTTTAGTTAATATTAAAAAAAAAAAAATTAATTAAATTTTGAATTATTTTTTTTTCTTTCCCCAATCTTTTCATCAACACAAAGAGAAAGTTTTTTGGATCATTCAAATCGGATGTTCCGTTCTCTCAAAAACTCGTTTTCTATTTTTTGCACTTTTTGCTCTATATCTCCGTAACGGCTGGACCGGTCTTTGACAAAAACTAATCAATTTTTTTATCAATAGAAATCGAATGTTTTTGAACTATTCAAATCGGTTGATTCATGCGCCCGAAAACATAGACAAAAATACACAGACATATATTAATTTTTCTAAGGTATGCCAACATGTTCAGAAACATTCAAATCGTAAAAGTATGCAAACATTTTCAATTTTTATTTTTGGACGATTACAAATTACTTATTCTTTGAAAAGTTAATATTACAAATAATAATAAAATTGTAATGTGAAAGAATAAGTAAAATTTGGACTTCATTTGCAGGGTTTGGTTTTGAATATTTTCTAATATAACTGTGAATATTAGACTCCTAAATATTCTACTTAAATTTTAAATTTTAATATTATCTTATTGTACTTTGAGTACTTTAATACTCTGGTAGGATAAAATATTATCGTTAAAGTATTTTAATACAGGAATATTTACGTATAGATACTTTTTATTATTTACGTATATTTTTATATTTACCTTCAAAATATGCTCAAATTTGAATTTTTATTATTCTGTAATATTATTATTAAATGTGATTTAATTATATTTATAACAATTTTGCAATATAAAAAAATTATAAACTACTTTAACACATCTTCTTTTTCAATAAATAATTGTCTAACTCATTAACATATTATAAACAGTATTTAATTATGCAGTTATGAATTATACTGTGAATATCAAAAACAGATGCAAGTATTTAAAACTAATGTTTTTAATTTGAAAATAATTTTTATGCTTTAAAACTTACTGATCATTTTACCATGTCTTCTAAAAATCAAGTATCTTTGTATGGAATTTGTGGAAAAACACCATTCAAATGATTTGTATTTTTTAATGCCCAGATGAGTCTGGCTCTTTCAAATTCAAGAATCAAATATATCAAATATGCAAATAAACAAAGATATCAAATATGCATTCAATTCATATATTTAATTCAGCGTTTTGTATCAATAAATGGAATTAATCCGTATCAATAAATGTTTTACAAATTACATTCCCATACAAGACTTGTAATATTCCCTTTAAGCAAATATATTCTCAAGTGAATGAAGTCACCTTGATGAATTTGAAGAATAAGTTTACTTTTTTTTGATTATAAAATATAGCACGCAAATAAATTTAAAATTACAAAAAAAAAAACTATAAAATATTTGAGGTTTATGCAGGAATGCGTCTATATTTAATCGCATTTAAATAATAAAAATAATTGAATTGGTTAATTGAGAGTATATATATATATGTATGAGTATATATATATATATATATATGTATATATTATATATATATATATATACGAATACTTATTTTTCAATAGCGAATGCAAATTTTAAATCGTTGGCGCTCTGACACGCTTATATATCTTCGGGCGCAATATATAAAAGTTAAGAAAACATAAGCTATTTTCTTTGTGCACGTATATAAACGAACACAGAAACAAATACTTGTTACTATGCAAAATCTTGTCGTAAATTCGATTTATTTTACGCATTTCCCTTGAGAAATGAAAACGCGTCGTGCATTTTCAAGAATCGAACGTTTTAAAAAACAGACATGGAAATTTAAAAATAACAAACATTGTATAATCTGTAAATATTGTATGCAGAAATATATTTTTAGAAAAAGTGGTATTTTTATGTGAATACTGGGTGAAAAATAGTAACTCTGATTTGCGAATTTGAATAAAAATGTAGCATACAAATCTAATACAAAGTGATTATTTTCAGAAGTAGATAATTGTGATAGATCTTACAATATCCATTTTTGCGTATATATCTAACTTACAAAGTCGAACCAAATTGTAAGAAGCCAATAAATTCACAAAATGGCACTTAGGTATATTCAGGTTCTATGGCAATTTTCAAAGAGCTTTTCTTAAAAAAAACGAAGTTTGAAGAAATACATTTTTGACATTCATTTCTCCTAATTATTGACTTTTGTCAAATTTTTGCAATATTTTTTCGTCTTTTAAATTGTTAAAAAATTGACTATATTTGACTTCATTATAAAGAAAAGTCATATTTTAAAAAAGTCAAATTATTTAGAATTCATTGTTTAGAAGAAGGACGCATAATGCTTCAGGTGGTAATAATTGACCAATAAGACACATTTTTGAAGAAATGCAGAACTTTTGCTTGCATCAAAAATTGCAGAACATTTAATGGATCGAGATTGTCTTTATCAAACTCATAATGTCTTTTTTAAACAAAAATCAATCTATCCTGAGCCCTCTTACATATCTCTTCATTTTGCAAATACTCCTACAATTCGAACATTTTAGATCTTCCCTAATTCGCCGAGGAGAGGCTGCAACTCTAAACTTAAAGGCGTTTTACACATAAAATGTGTAACTTCACTCATATGTTATTATAACAGACCAGAAAGATGTGCTTGTGATAAGATTTTTAAAATTTCCAGATTAGGTTGTATATCTATGATCATGCTATGACATTGGTCTATTTTACGGCAGAATTGCCCAATAGAATAAGATTAGAACGCTTGTTGTAACAAGTAATATTAATAACGCAATCTTATATAAATCATATAACGTTTTAAGATTTTTCCGCGTTTCACGAATATAAGACATTTTTAAACATTGAAAAATAATCCTATTAAATTCAAATGAGAATAAACATGCGGAAGTAAACATATACATATACATGCCTATATATAAAGAGCCAATTGCCCTTGGGAAGGTATTATAGCATTATATCAAGCAAACATAACATCTAGATTGGCCGATCTATCTCAATTTGCTTGCTGAAACGCTCAAGATGAAAGTTTTCCACGTCTGCGTGGAAAAGATATAATGAACGATAGTTTGTTTAGCTTCTAATAAGTCGACCTATATATATATATATATATATATATATATATATATATATATATCCGTGTGTGTATCTATATATCCCCTGTTTACCTAAAGGATCTACCCCAGAGACCTAATTAAACATTGAGAAGCAGATCAAAAAGCGGAAAAACACCAGAAGTCGGAAAAATAAAAGTTTTGTAAAAACGGGAAAGTGGAGGCTGGAAATGTGGAATCTAAAAAAGTTGAGTCATTTGGACATTATCTTATGCGGGCTCTCGGATATCAAATGTTTTAATGATCTTCTTCGCATCGTTTATGATTCACGGTGACTTGAAGTTGTTTGATTTCAGAGGAACAACCTAAATTATGATAGATGTATAATGGACCAAAAACTTCTCAATCTTCAAGAAGTCAGAACGTAAATAGAAGTAAAACTTCATTATTTTAAGTTAAATCTGAATTATTCAGATAAGCTAAAATAGTTTTAACCCAATTATTGTTTTCGAAGATGAAGAAGTAATAAATATTTGTTTATATGTGAGAAATTATATATCACCATATATTAGTTTACAATATACATATATGAAACATTAGAAAAAATGAAAAAAACTAGTCGGGTGCATAACATCATGCCTTAAAGCAAATTGCTGGAACTTCCGTACCGTAACAAAATGTTCGAGGACTATTAAATATTTTTAAATAGATTATAATAAATACTGTAACATTCTAATGTTACACAGTGACAGTCTAATATTTATAAGAATTATATAAACTGAATTGCAAAGTAGAAGTTATTTGTTCAAAGTATATTAAAACTTTAGCCAGAATCAAAATTAAAATCTGAATTATTTTCAATACACAAAAAAAAATTTTGAAAAAAAAATTTTGAACAATTTTTTTTTCAAAAGCAATTATTTTGTTGAAACAAGCAAAAAGTTTTTTGAATTCAAATTGGACGCTTAGTTCTCTCGAAAACTGCCATTTTTTGCACATTTAGCACTATGTTTTTGAAATGGCTGAACCTGCCTTTAATGGCTAAACCAATATTGTATTTAATTAGATTTTTATTACTATAATAATAAACTAGTTGTGAGTGGAATTCTGTCTTAAGGCAATTAAGGCATCGTGCCTTAAGGAAAATTGCTGGAACTTCCCGTACCAAATATTAATTTTTCAAAAACGATTAACATTTTTGAAAAAAAAAAATATTTCTAAAAAATTCGATTTTTGACAAACTAGGAATTTGACAAAAAATTACTTTTTTGAAAAAAAAATTTTTTTTTGAAAAAAAAATGTTTTCTTTATTTTGACATATTTTGGAAATTCTGAACTTTTTTCAAACAATCGTACTGCTTTAACTGCATAGAGACGGAATATCGAAGCGCGTAAGCGCCGCGTCACCGTCTAATGAATAAGCATTGGTACGAAACCCATAGGAATGCAAACAAAATTTATACTTATTGTTAAAATCTCTATAATACGCACCTGCCTTTCCAAAAATTTAAACAGTTCTTCATTTAGTTAATACAAATAAAATGTTTTTTGAATTATTCAAATCGGACGCTCCGTTCTCTTAAAAACCGAGTTACCGTTTTCGGCACTTTTCGCCCCGTATCTTTGGAACGGCTAGACATGCCTTCGCCAAAAACTAATCAGCACTTCTCCTTATACGCATGTTTTTTGAATTATTCAAATCGGTTGATCCGTGTTCCCGAAATCGTCGACGAAAATTTGTATCCGAACATACATACATAGGCACACACACACACATATACATCCATTTTTTCTAAGGTATGTCAAAATGTTCAGAAGGTTTTGAAACGTAAAGATCTATAAAAATTTTTATTTTCGATTTTTTTGCGATTTATATAACTTGCCCTACGGAAAGTTAAAAAATGGTAGTACTGGTCTAAGGCAGGTCTGTGAGCTGAGATAAACTCCAGCTTGATTCAGTGTTGAAATAGTGTGAGATTTCCCATTGCCATTTCAAATTACAGTGCCCAAAATAGGATTTTTTTCTATTGGAATCATAATTTTGAAATAAACATCGCTACTGCACGATGTCAGGTTGTCCATAGAGGGGTTCAAACATCATATATGATGTAAATAAATCGCTTCATTAGATTTTGACTAGTAATTATAAGAGCAAACAAATCTATGAGTATATAAATCTAGTAGGTACCAGTAAAATTATTCTTTTGCAGCAAAAAAGTCTATGTCGTCAGAACAAATTTCACAAAGATGAAGAAAGAAAAGGTGGCATCCACTGAGCTATTATCACAATATTATATGATGTGATTTTATCATGATACGCTTTCGTCTGAATACGCTTTTCGCTCCAAATTTTCCTCAAGAGATTTGCTGTGTGCGTTTGCCCTCAAGGAAGACGCGCCTGTTGCTTTCCTTATAATATTTCCTCATGTATAGAAAAAGTTCATATGAGGACAAATATTGTGTTCGTTACATGAAATTTATGAATTTTGAAAGAAATACACAGAAAGTTAATATGTAAGATATAGTTCTATCAATTCAAAATTGTATCCAAAACAATAAATTTTATGAAAACTGTGTATTATCTGATAAATATATTAATAATATTAGATTTCTGATTTGATTTCTTATATTTCTCGCGGAGGAAATACATTTGTGACTGTACGTTCTGTCGATGATTCAAATAATCCTGAATCAAAAAGTTCACTAAGAAAAATAATTAATAGAGACAAGAATACATCCTTTATTTTTCCGTAGATAGGTATGTCATTTTCCGTAAGTTTTATAGAAATGTCTTTCAAATATTGAAATTTACTTAGACATGCTCGTGCATTCATTTCCTATAACAGTGAAAGATCGCGCATCGCATCGTAGTAAACATGTTTTTCACAAAAGAAAATAAACCTCCAACCACAATAGACTTCAAAACAACTCCTTTCCTTTACATTGAAGTAAGTATATGTCTAGCTGATGTATTTCAGTAGCTACATGGAAAAGTAATTGATTGACGTTAAAAGAATTAAATGATAAGTATTGCCTTGAAGAGCATTCCCATATTATAGAAATAAATCATAATAAGTATATCAATAAAATATATTTT
>NW_020537823.1:32063-57378 GCF_003426905.1 Ctenocephalides felis
TATATTAGAGATGGGTAACTAACTCCGGAGTAATCACTCCGATACAACTCCTACCTTGGAGTGAATCCGAGTGGATATGTCTCAGAGGATTTGTCATATCCGTAACTTATATTATCATATTAATATTCCTGAACTGGTACTAAATCTGTTAACATGTGCAGATATTTGCTTCAGATTTTTTACTAATATAAAGATTTGGGTCAAAGAAGTGTTTTTTTCTTGTCTCACAGGCACTTTTAGGACTTTCCAGGTATATAATGTCTCAAAATAATGCTATTTTGTATTCTATATTCTGTGTACATTTGTTCGTAAATGAGCTTTTTCAATGGTATACAACCAGCTATAAAATATTTAGTATTATATTAAAACTTTTACACAATTATGATTTTATAATTGTGTAAAAGTAATAGTATGCTAATGAAACTGCCTATTGTATAATTAATTCTCGAAAGGGATATAATAAAAAAACGTATTATTATTTTGTGTATTATTTTGTGAAAAATATTATACACAAAGATTTGTTCTTATTTCATATATAAGGTTCACTGCATTACTTTCATATAAAAATAAACATATTCAAAGAATTCTATGTTTTCTCTTCAAAACTAATTACAAAATTGATTTTGATTCCCAAGTTATTTGCCAATTTGAGATTTTTATATTAAAATGCATAAAATAGTAAATATTATAATAAAATGAATAAAAATGTTTGAACTATTTGTAAACCATTTCCAAAGTCTTAATAAATCCTTAGATATGTTAACAACATACTAGAGAATACATTTGTGTCAAGTATTATGTTTGAAAGTTTTCGGAGTTGTGGAGTTGTTAAGTAGATTATAAATAACTCCTCTCTGAAGCGAGTCAAATCCTAAACGATTCGGCTTCGGGATATGATAAGCCCATCTCTAGTCTATATCAATACCACCACTATAACTCAAATCAAGTTAAGTTAGGATTTTTTAATATTAATGTTTAAAAGTAAATAGCAATTGATAACCAGACTTAAATCAAGCAATGTCACTATCAGGAGAGTTTTTAGTTGTTAGCACTGTTGCTTTGTTTACTAGACCTTAATATAATTTTGAAGAATAGATTTTTTATTTGTTTTGTAAGATGTATTGCTATCTTGAAGTTAGGTTTATCAGATATTTTTAGGTAACCTTTATAAAGGCATACATGCTGGTGGGGTAAAAAGGAACAACTGAATTTTTACCTTACCAAGGGTGTTAATAATAAAGAAAACGTGAATAAAAAGAGAGAGAACAAATTTTATAAAAATAGTTTAAAAAAACATTTCTATAATTAGGAATTAACTAGTTGTTTTACTAAACATAGTTTTTTAGGTGCTAGTTTTTATTTAATTATGGTATATGCATTTCATTTGGTTTAAACAGTATTATAATTCAGGATGTAAAATTCGTCCTATGTACCTCCTCCCTACTCTATAAAAATTTTAATACTTACAAAGTTATTCAAATTTAGCATAATGTTGCTTACAAGCAAATTTGGGTGATTTTCAAGGCAGCTTTTGTACTTGTCTGAAGTACAAAATCAATTAACAAATTTATAAAAATAACTTTGAAATTTCGTTCCGAGTCTAATTCCTCCCTGTTCTATCGATAAGATAATATAGTGCTATAGTCTTCTTGTTAACACAAACACGAAGAAAATAGAAAAAAATCGAATACTCATACAGACAAAATCGAAAAAAGAACAAGGGCGTGAATCAGAAATGAGACGAACTCATTTAAAATACATGAACTAAAGGAATGAACCGCCAATCAATAAAATGTTCGCCAAGAGTCGCTTCTTTTTTGCGATATGATACATATTTGACAGGCACAACTCATAAATCAGGATACATCAGTCATCAGGCATTGTGCTAGATTTGAAATCTGACATCTAGTTTTATCAGGAATAGTTTTATATTTATATTTTAACATTTTGTATTGAGAAATTCTTTCCAATTTTCAAAAATTTTGCAACTTTGCAACATGGATTAATTGCAGAATTTACTTCACAAGTGAGTCGACGATCTCTACACTCACTGTAACCATGTAGAAGAATTTTCTCTCTAATGAAGTTATCTAATTAGATTTAGAATTGAAACTATTTTTATTTCACTATCATACAAAAAGTGTGTAAAAAATATGATTTTAAATTAACAAACCATGTCGAAACTCATTTGTTTAAATAGTGTCATATTTTAAATAATCCACTAGATTTTGAATTTGAATAATATTCATTTCATTATTGCCGTTTTCAACTTTTCTGATTATATAAAAAATTAATTACTATCTAATATTTACAAATAAATATCAATTAAAAAAGCACGCAATTTTCAAGTCAAAGTAATTCAGGGATTATGTATTCTGAACAACAAGGGACATTTCCGAATTCGTCAAATGCATATGAATATTTGATACATTGATGGATCGATTTAGTCAATACTTCAATTCTTTCTGGGTTCCTTATTATTTTGTAAGAAAACCGGAAAAACCATCCATTCTACTAACAAACATCCAAAACAATACACACTTTATATACAATACCAACAATTAAAAAGTTCAAAAAATTTAAGCGCGATCTACATAACATTAATGAAATTTTGAAACGAGATTTCAATTCGACTTTTGATTTATTTGTTCTAATATTAAGACTAATATTAAGAGAATAAACGATAAATTCAAGGGCTCAGAAAGGTTTATTGTTATTAATGTTTCTCTGGGAATGAGAGTCGAAGAAATGTAAATTTAGTCATCAATCATAGAGCTAAGCTAAGTGTATTTAAAAGATATCAACTAAAATATTCAAAACAAGTAAAATATTCAAACGCAGAGGTGTATTTTTTATAAAAGTATGATTAATAATTACTGATTGTTGACTTGAAGTATGCACTCCATTTGCAAAGTATTCATGGCAAGAGATGAAATTCGGAAGCCTGTGGTCTTTTACTTTTAAAATAAATATTTTTTATCATTAATTTCAGGTAATATTAATAATGAATCAAGGAATTACTGATAATATTATTAATCAAATAATTTTGTCCACCTGACTCGATTTTTACTCCTACACCAGGCCTCTTGGATGCATTCAAGCAATTTATTTTGAGGTTTCACTTCGTATCAAAAATTGATAAAAAAATAATTGACTTTGGTTAAAATAATCTCCTTGTGACTTGCTACTTTTTATATATTTAGACTTCAATTGAGTATTAATAATTGTTCTTTTTGTGCGTTTCGGTATTCGGTATTAATATTTAGTATCAAAATATACTAAAACTAGATATATATATATATATATATATATATACTAATAACTATATATATATATATATATATATCCGAATGTTCACATGTATAAATAATAACACTGTTACATAATTACTTGTGAAATAGCCTAGTTCTAAAATGCAGTATAAGCACGTTTTGTCTAGGTTCAATTGTACTTTAGTTGAAGCTCGGATATATACATAGGGGTTGACAATTTATATTTATATACTATACATATAACGTAGAAATTTTGCAACGCATTAATGTATCAAAGCGTATGTGCGTGTTTGTGTGAGATCCTGAACTAAAGCAATAATTGTCATTTAAGAGCAGACACATCGTTAGTGTTTTCTATGAAACAATATCACGCAGACAGTTTCCTGACCCTTACTACTACGAATCTCAAAATGGTCAAACGTTCTATAATAGTTTTACATTTATTAACATGCTCATTCACATACACACACATATAGAAGAGTAAAACTCCGTTAAAACGATTATGCTTGATACAATATCTCGCTTTAAACACCATTTTACTTCGATTCCTACACTTCAAAAATATTATTTCTAACCCTAATAGATAGTGTTGATACCTATCACAAAGAAAATTGAAAAAATAGTAGTTTGAAAATTATGAGCTTTTTAGTGCAACCAAAGGTTTTGGTGAATATGCGTCCATTTTCCGGTTATTTTGCTTGAATTTTATTGATATTGTCCATTTAAGCCCTGGATCCGTAATCGTAAATAATACTTCTAGGAACGCACTCAAAAATAACACACAGCTTTAATACTTTGTGTTGAACTGGGAATTCAAAATTTGTCAAATTTCAGAGGCCCTTCTTTAAAAAAAAAAATCACTGAAAAATATTGGCAAGTTATCGCAAGTTGACAAATTTAATTCGGATAGTAGTTCATAGTTTACTAATAAAAAAAGCAAGTAAAAAATTAAAACCTAATTTATCTACTAAAAGCGTCAAGCGTCATTTTTGAAAGCTTAGATGGATGTTTATTTCTATACCCACTTTTTGGTTTATTACACTCACACACACACACACATATATATATATATATATATATATATATATATATATATATATATATATATATATATATATACATATAAGTTATTACACGATTTCATTCCCATGTAGCTGACACAAAATAATCATAACTGCATCAATATGTAAATTTAGTTTTGAACCTGCTTGATTTCGAATGAGTTTTTGCGCTTTGCACTGACTTTTTGATTTGAAAACATCATCAGTTTATGCACAAAATCATGATGCGTTTTTACAGCAGAGTAGTGATAATATTATTTCATCAGATTGCGAGAGATTTAAGATAAATTCATCAATAAAATCCGTTTTATTAGGTACAAAGTTAAAACTAATATAATTTTAGAATTTGTCTGTAATCTTGTCCTTCTTGAATGTCCGATACATTTTTCTTTGCTTTTTTGCGACGCATATAATATGCTCTCAATGCACTTTTTTAGATTTTTTTTGCCTCTATACTACTCTGTATAGTGTTATTAGTTTACTTTCTATTCAAAATGTGAATCTGATTCCTTGTTAGTCAAGTTCTTCTTTCTACGTAAGCATATTTGGCAATATTTATTTTATTTTGCGCCGAATACTAACTTTTGATCAATAAAATATGTTGCATTCTCGGCGTACATTTAAATTATTGTTGATGTTTTTTATTTATGCTCGAATTTTGACAATTTGCAAAGATTTTTAGGAGAACTTAGTGATTGAAAATTCAAAATGATTCTGAAATTTTCTTATAAAATTACTATTATAATGTATCTTTTCCCAAGTAACTTGCACAATTGCAATTTGTAAATTTTTAAATAAATATATCAAAATATACAATTCTATAACAGATAATATTTATGTAACCAATTTTTAGATAGATACCTTTTTATTTATCTAATGTTCAAATAATTATCTTTTATCTTTTTTTGTTCGTAACTACAAAATAACCTAACTAATATTTTTCGTAACAACCTAAACTAATAAAACATTGAAAATATAAATTGAAAGCAGAAAAATTGTATCTATTGTTTATATGCCATATATGTATATGCCTAAATATGAATTATAACTGGTAATGAAACGTAAAAAATGTGAATAAATTATTTCAGTTATTTTTCTATTTTTTACTTAAAGTTAATAACTGATCAGTAATGCTGCATGGAAAAGTTTACCATATATTAATATGTATTATATATATATATATATATATATATATATATGTCAATGTTTTTTTGCACATAATTTATATTATGGTCAAAAAATTGGAAAAAATCAAACAGGTAGACATAGGACATACTGCCATACCCCCTTCCTAAAAATTCCAATCTGATTCAGTCGAAATAAAAATGTTTATAAATTATAAATGTTTGCGTCAATTGCGTATTTTGTCCATGGCGTAATAAATATGTTTCGCAGGAAATTTAGTTTGATGAGCTTTCGTTTTATCCATGAATGTGATTAAGTTTCACGCAGCACAAAACGCATTTGCGTTCATACATATATGCTCATAAATGCGATTTTGCAAGCGGTGCATTTCAAATGTACCTAACAAAATATACTAGATATACGGAAAATTTACTAGTGGAGTAAAATTTTGATGTAAATCTGTGTCAAAGTAAAAAATATCAACATCAGGTTTATTAAAAATTGGATTAATAATTTCACCATACATATATCTCATTAAATTAGACAGACCATATATACCAAAAAAATATAATTTAAGTTAAATGCATATCAAACTTTGTTTTAAAACAAATTGCCAAAAATTATTTATTGAATTAAATATATATACTAGCAAACCCAACTAACTCCGTTTCGCCACCAGATGGTTTCGTGAGAAAGATGAAGAAATTTTTTGTTTGTTTTATATTTGAAAAGAAAAAATTTGATTTTATTATACGCCAGCAATTTTTGATTGAATGGTAAAATTCAGTGCGTGTACATCATTATTCTTTGCGGCAAAAATTGCTCGTTGAATTAACCAAGCATAATTCTGATAATTCTCACTGATGTCATTACTCGATTTTTTAATTACGGTGCGTGAAGTTTCAGCAGCTTGCATTAAGGCACGATGCCATGCACAATTAATTTTCTTAGCTATAAACCTTGCGGAGCCCGAAACCTTTCCAACGAATGCAAAATTGTCGAAATCGGTTCATGCGTTCTGGAGTTATTTCGTCAGGAAGGAAAACCCGACTTATTTATATATATATATATATATATATAGAAGATTATTATAGTCCATATAAACAGTGGGATCAAAATTTTTATAGAAACTACGTATTCACAAATTGTAATAAAAAATCTTTTTTAGTTTATGGTAAAGACGGGTACAGCCGTTTTAGAAATACGGGCCAAAAAGTTCAAAAACAGAATTCAGTTTTCGCGAGAATAGAGCATTCTAATAGATTGATTTAAAGTATATTAAATTCGTCAGCACGTCAGGCTAGGCGTGATGATCAGTTTTAGGCAAAGACAGGTACAACCGTTTCGGAGATACAAACCAAAAAGTGCAAACAATGGTAGTTTGTACAATGGCAGAGAGAACGGAGCATCCGATTCGAATCATTCAAAGAACATTTTACTTGTATAGATGGAGGGAAATTTTAATTACATTTTTATGAAGACAGGTCCAGCGGTTTTAGAGTTGCAGGGAAAAATTAAGAAATTGATATTTGCTCGTCCAAAATGATCATCACAAATAATTATTATTCATTCATTGACAGGTAGATAGGTGAACCGGTGGACAAATCCACAGGTAGAAAAGTAGTGAAAAAGACAGTTCAAATAGGATAGGTAGACAAAAAAGGTAATTTGACAACTTAACAGATAGTCACTTATACAGGTAAAGGAGCATCCAATAACAACGTGAGCGAGCTTTTAAGGATTTTTGGACTTTTTCTCCCCTTTGGATACATGGCAATATTCAAAATTTTGGACCCCCACCAAACATCACGTGTATTTATAGTTACGTGAAAAAACTGCAAAATCTTCGATTTTTTTTGAAAATGTTTGATTTCTTGTTAAAATAATCAGTTAAAAAATAAATACACGTAATATCTTATTATGCACATCCCTACTCCACCTGATATTTTGTGATTTTTCGTCAAAACAACGCCTCGCCTCCCCTCCCCTTAAAAACCTTACGTAATTAATGGACGCCCCTTAAATAAGTTAGTAGTTAGACAGGTAGATCAATAACAAATTAAATATTTATCGATTAAATCGATTATTTACAAATATCAGGAATATTATGCAACTTGTCTTCAAGAAAAATGACACTTACACCTAGTTTAACCTTTTTTTTTGAAATCAAGTAAATATCTCAAATGAATACATTCTCATACGAGTATACATATAATTTGTAAAACATAGTTGATGCATCTTGCTGAAGCCTCGGATAAAAATCTCATACTTGAATATTCAAATAAATAATTGAAAAACAAGCCTTTTTGATATTAGAAACTGTAAATAGGTAGTAAACAGTTAAAAACAACACTAACAAAACGCCCAATATCAAAATAACAATAATTTTTGATTAAGTGCATCGATATGTTTTAAAACGTTGTTGAGAACTACATATAGAGGATTTGAAAACAAAATTCAAGTATTGTGCTAATGTAAAAAACAACCAAAATACTAATAATTGCTCCACAATATGTATATAAACCCCAAAAATTCAAAAAATTCAATTGCGCTTACAATTTCCAAAACACTCTTCGTTTTTGTGTATGAATATATACGCTGCATTATTCATGATCAGCACCCATTTAATTTCGAGTATAAACAAATATTTTTTTCATTTATCAAAACCGATATTGAATAATACTTGTTATGTGTAATAAAATTCATTTGTGATGCGTATAGAACGCATTCAACACATTGGGTTCTGATGGTAGATGCAAAATAGAGGTTTTATTATGCGGTTTGTAGTATGATGTTCATGAGCTATAATAAACGCAATTATTTGTAACATGGGTTTCAGTTAATTTGCATAACGAACGTTGTGCGATCATATGAATCCAGTTGTAAATAAATCTGTCTAACGCGGACGCGTGGACACATATTGCATATGACATATTTAATTGTGCATACTTCATAACACTTAAACCGAAACTGGATGAATTCTGCACAGAATTGACAGACGAATGACATCTATTTTGATACTTATTTTCTACGGGGTTTGCGGTTTAATTATATCTATTATAGGAAATAATATTTCGCAGGATATTACAATCATGATACTCTGATGTAGAAAACCACATTTGAAAGCTCGTCAATATATGATACAAAATTATACAATGCTTAACGAGCAATATAATATTAATTTTAAGCTTCTCTCTAACTCTGAAAGCTTGCTGACGTTAATGTACTGACATAAATCCATTGGCCAAAGCTACTTCTGGTATCAGCAAAACTTGTTATTAATTAATAGTGAAAAATAATAATAGCAGTAATTTGAATGCTGTTAAAAAAAATTTATTTAAAAGCTGAATTATCTTGACGATGTTTAAAATTTTTTCAGAAATTTCTAAGAATGAAGCTTTTTCAATAATTTTATTGGCTTTGTCAGATACCTTTTTGACCAACATATGGCTGTATCCATTTTTTAGAATTTTTTTTCGAATACATAAATTTTTGGTTGCGAAACTATACATTTGGTTAATAATTATAAAGAATTTGCAATATTTAACTATGTAATTATAAAAATAAATTTAACTAGTTGTTATTGATAGTTGCCTAAAGGCAAGTTACATGAACTTCCCGATATTTGTAAATAATAGACTTAATCAATCAAAAATCAATTAATGTATGAGTGATTAAGAGTATTCTGATTGGATTTATTGCACATAATTGAAAACGAACGAACACGTTAACTCGGAGTACTTTCTAAAAATAAATTTTCAAAAATCAACAATTTTTATAATTGAACCATTTTCCGTAGGACTTTAATGGTTTAGTATGTTTATTAAGACCAAGTACTCTAGCGTTATACCAAGTAAATCGTCTAATTTTAATTGTAACAAACGTTAAAAAAACTACTAATTTTCTCAAATTTTGATGATTTTTTTAAATTAAACTACTTGTCGTAAGGCCGTACGTTCTATAAGACCATGATATATACGCCAAAATGTCAATAAAAATCGACTTATTTTTTTTATGGGTAACTAGGTGCTCTAACAAAATTCAATTTTTACTTGTAATCACACTTTTATCTATATTTGCTAGTGAAAACTGATAATACTATGCTAAATATCAGGCAGTTCGAAATGGGAACTTAAACTTCGGGTACAAGGCCAAAGTTTGCGCCACTAGGATACGAAGAGATCCAGAATTATATTTGTTATGAAAATAATTACATATACAATTAACACTTCTGATAAAAAACATTTGACAATAAGATGACCTACTAATTTCCCTGTTTTTATGTAACATAATAAAAAAATATGGCGTACAATTTATTAATATATTTAGATGAACTTACTCGCTAATTTACGAATTTTATTAGGTCTGATAATTTTTTGTTTGTTGATTGCTATTCGGAATTTTATTGCAGGCGATAAAATAGACCCTTTTCCCGCTCGCAATAATAAACATTACATATATCCGAATGTACAGAAACAGATATTATTATACAGAGTGGTACTGGGAAATTCACAATGAAAACATTATAATGCAAACGATTCCAAATGAAAAAATTAAACAAAATTAAAAAAATATGAATTACGCTTAAACATTTTTTAAAAGTGTGGTAGACAAATTGTAAATGAGTTATGTTGAAAAAAAATTGATTATTCAGTTAATACAAAAGTTTAATTAATTATTCAGTTAATAATCAAGTTAGTATTTGATGATGAACGTATAATCTCAAAAATAAAATTAAAATCATAAACTAAAATACGGTTTTTGTGTGTCTCTTGATAATTTTTAAATAGAACGGAATAATTGCAATAATTTGTATACAAAATCTGGTATTAATAAATTTTTGTAACAAAAAGAAAATATTTTTTATTTGAATAGGTCGTATGAATACAATATTAGTTATAAAAATTTGAATTTTTCATACATATATAAAATATATCTGAAAACTACATATATATTGACTATAAGAGAACATTCATATAATACAGTAAGAAAAAATGAATGTAAATACTACTAAATATGAAAGGTACTTCTTTGGATAAGATTTGTGATATTTGAATAAATAAAGAATGTATATTCTTAAATATAAAAATGTATTCTCATAATATAAAATAAACTGAGAGTGAGTACTATTTATATAAGCAATATTCGCAACTAATAAAATAATTAAACCAAGAAAGATTGTACTTATTTGTAAGAAGCTTTTATATGATTAAAAATGTTTAAATAAAAATTGCTGAGGTTTTTGTGAAAGCTCTATAATTATAAAGTTCTCGGTCTAAAGTTTGGAAACCTGTGGTCTAAGAGAAAATCCCAAATATTATATGCATACGAAAAAGTGGTTCAATTATGAAAATTCAATTAAGTTAAAATAATTAGATGCACCTTTAGGTCTTATCCCAGGTACATTCCTTACTGTATTTCGTTTTCCAATTTAAAATAATTTTTACAATTGTTAATTGGAATACAGACGTTAACTAGAAATCTCAATTATTAGATTTCGCATGAAAGCAAAAAGTTTATTTTTAAAAAAAAGTTCAACATTGATCTAAATGGCTGTATCTCAACTCATCATATCGATATGTCGATTATATACACCTACATGGATAATCTTTTCTGATGGCAAAACATGTCACTTTCAAGAAGCAAAAGTTGAAACTGTCCTGGAGGCAAAATGCCTCTTACGCTTACATTATTTTTCTCTCGCCAACACAGTAACAACAAAGTAAGCAATCATTAGGAAAAGTTTATAGCCGAACTACACAATAATTGATACTAGTTGTTTGTAAAACATTTGTAACTTGAATAAAATATACAAAAAATAATAAAAACAATGTGTATGTTCTCTCTATTTTTGCAAATAAAATATTAAAATATTCCGAATGCGGGCCACACAGTAATACTTGGTTTTATGCGTATCTATATTCATTGTATCTCTATATACACATTTAGAATCATGATCCAACGTGAATTATGAAAAGCAAATCCTCGCCCGTTGTAATCTCGTTTTCGATTGTTGCCGCAAAAATATTATTAACCCCTATTCGAAATATTATCGCAGTATGCGATTCTGCCGCCCCCGAAGGTTAACCCGTTAATTGGATTCAAGTAAACTGCTGTTGCGTGATAATTAGGCATATTTAACAAAAACATATAGCTATATAATTATTGTATCTGATTAAAAAAAACTCATGAATAAACATGTGTACAAATTATCACTTTTTGTTGGTTTGCATTATAATAAAGTTTCCATAAAACGATATGATTAGGGAAAGACGATAATGCAAAAACAGCCAAGATTATAATCAAATAATTGGTTTGTATATTTTGTGCAATTTTTTAATACTCTTGTTTTAATTTATCTGTTGATTTTTGTTACGTGAGATTATATAAACAGAACATCTAATATCGTTTGTGGCTTTCTAGCTAGTACAATTTTTTTGATAAAAAATTCCATTTAAATAATGTAATTAGTAACATTGTACCTTGAACAAAATGTTGAATCCTTTCGAACTATGAAAAAAAAATCATTTAAAATTGATTATTAGATATCATTTTAGTACATTAATAAAAGGTAAACCACTGGGTTTTCCTTTTAAAATTCATTGTTATTTATCAAATTAATTGTTCAATGTTTTTCTATATAGACAGATTGTAATTTATAAGAAAAAAATGTCCATAAACCTTTTGTAAAAGAGTTTTGAGATTTTAAAAAATTAAAGGTTTTGCTTGATACATTGCAAAGGATTCAATATTATAAAAGTATACGAAAATTGCCATTTTCAATAAATCTTGAATTTTAAATTAGATTTTGAAGCCATTAAAGAAACCTATCAAGTATTAGTTTTATGTTAAGATAAATCATTTCAAATAAATAGTTTCAAAAGTGATATGCAAAAAACCTATTGAAAAAATTATACTTTACAAGTTAAAAATTAATAATGAAGTCAAATAAATCTATTTCATCTTCAAATCATATATCAACATCTGGTACAAAGTTTCAAATTTAACGAAAATAGTATATAACTTAAGAATGGTAATGTGTTGTTTGACTACTTTGTGATGATTTTTCCTTGTTCAAAATTTCAAGTGTCTTTTCACATTTCACTATCTTTCGAAAAATTAATGCAAAATGTGTCAAAAACAGATTTTTTTTCGAAAATGGATGTATTTACAAAAAAGATATCTTCTTATATATAAAAATGAATCACAAAATGTGTTGGTAAGCGCAAAACCCAACAACGCCCAGAAATTAAAATAATATAAAATACAGTATATGTATGGCAGATTGAATGATACACATATGAATAGGATATGACAAATTAATTCACCCAAATTATAAAATTAAGTATTAATCAGGGCCGGTCCTATCTTTCAAAAACAACAAATGGGAAAGTAAAGATGAATACATCCGATTCTCTCGCGATATCGATTAGGAAAAGTTTAGGATGCAATTTTGGACATCTTAAATAATAAAAAATTGAATTAATTTAATCCAACATAAAGTATCAGTGTTATGGTATGGTTATGGTTATGTTATACCGTTTAAAAGACTATTTTCCAATATAGTGTGGGAATTGAGACTCATCATTTTATTTAAAGCAGTTCTACATTTAACATCGCTCATATTATAAATGTATATGCATTTTGGCGTGAAGAGTAATTTAAAAAACCAAATTATTATTTTTAGGTAAACGGTAAATATTAGTTTATTATATTAAAAAATCGTAGACATGGATACAGGACAACGTCTGTCAGGTCATCTAGTATTTCTATATAATACAAAAAGAGTTGGATAAAAATATAAGGGTTTAAAAAATAAATACGACCTAACAAATTGTACACACAATTTACATTAAATCTCTGCCAATAAATTTTCTTAACAAACTTGGTTATGGTGTTTGTTTATTGTAAAACATATGAACCTGAAATATGGAATCAGTTGAATGAATGAATTTAGTTTTTTTGTGAAAATCTTATTCAAAAAAATTACAGTTTACAAAAATTAAATTTGCAACATAAAAAAATGTTTAAATTATGTGAACAGAACTCAGAATAACTCTCAGTATTGTATGAGCTGTAGTGATGTATTTTCTATATCCTAGATTTATTAGAATGTAACCCAATGGCAATAATGAACTTGTTATTATATGCTATATTGATGCAATGTCCCGAAAGACTATTTTGATATTATCTTAAAAACATGTTTAAATTAATATTTTTTCAAAAAACTCAAAAACTGTGGTCGCAAGAATGAAGTCTCATCCTCTACGCTACGAACGCTTCGAAAAAAATTTAGAAAAAAAAATTTAGAAATAAAAAATTCTGGAAAATGTGATAATCTCGAACAATGTCATGCTTTAAGTCTGAAATAAAGAAGAGACACTATATGTGCAGAAGCAGAAAATAATGTTCGTATCTAAGGAAGTTTTACTTCCACAACCTGTGTGACCAAGCTTTATCAAGCTTTATCACTTAAACGAGCTTTTCCATATACATGGTATAAACGCACGTATCTAGGAGTATCTTTGTTCTAGAGATTTCGGATTAAATCAAATTAAACCCCGCATGAAACCTCCTTTAGCTGGATATGTGACGCATTATTGTAGAGTGCTGCAACGTATATTCTATATTGTACAATATTGTAACATTCCTTAAGACATTAATATAGCGAGATATAATGGGATAATAATAATACATAATGCCGTATGAAATATAATAAGATTTACGTGTAATGAAATTACTCGAGTTAAACCTCGAGACGGTTTCTGATATTGTTAATATGTGTGCTATTAGATGCGTGTGGCTTTTTGAGATATATTATATCACCGGGCCAATTTATATAAACACCACACACACCAGCGAAAGCTCACATTATACGTGAGTGTATATTCATATAAATACATTTCTCAAATCCATGTGTTAGACGATTTACCTTTGCGAGATCTGTGCGAGATTTAGTTGAATCAATAATGTCTTTAATTCAATTTGATAAAACTAATTTTTCTTTATATAGAGAAGGCTGTAATGACGATTTTTCAACTCAGATTTTATAAGAGAAATAACAATAAAAATAAATTGTAGTTTTGCAATGTTAAATGATTATTTGACTATTTTGTACGATTTAACTGCCTCTAGTTATTCTGACAAATGCCTTATCAGAATGAATATTTTTGTGAACATTAAAAGCTAAATTACAACCAGGATTGACGATTAAATTTAGACTGGATTATCGAATCTCTGAATTAGCATTCGCTTTAGACATTTTAAGTACAATATTGTTCATACTTTTTTTCCGAGAAGATCACGATGAAATCTTGTAACTCTTGACTATATATATTTTGATTTGAAGATATAAGATATGGTCAAGATATAAAACAAGAGAAAATTTTTAAGCCAACGTTTACCACTCGTCAAGGTATCTATTTAAAGACCACTGTCTAATTTTAGCACAAATTTCTATTTTTTTTATTTTAAGTTTTATTATATTATATTTCTTCCATATTCTCCTCTAAAATTTTTGAATATCATTCTCATCCTTTTTTTGTACCCAAATTATAATCATATGAGTTTTTCATTAGTCTCTTCTTCTAATCTTAATAAAAAGTAATTTTGTATTCCTCTAATCTGTAAATTTAAACGTGGTGCTAATTTCTAGATCCAGGTTAAGATTTAACAATGCTCATCAGCAAATTTTTTTTTTTAATTAATTGATTTTTATGTGTATGCTAAGTTTTGTGCTAATAGCACATGTTCCCGTTCAAAACATTTAAGTATTTAAAATGCTTTCCTATTCACATTTTCCTTGAGATAATATTTAATTTTTTCATCAAACCTTCAATGCGGTATAATTTTCACATTTACGGCATCTGTATTAATTGGGTTCTCTAATGATTTCATTTAGTTTAACATAACTATATTATTCTGATATATGTTGCAAAGATGCCTAGTCATCATAATCTTCTTTAACTACCGTATAAATGACAGCCAAATATTGAATTCAGTTAATGGGTAAAAAAAACTGCCATGAAGTAAAATTGCAGCAAGAAGATACTAGACACACACAATATATATATATATAAATATATATATATATATATATATATATATATATATATATATATATATATATATATCATGAAAATACACCTAACAAATACTCAACTTTATCTCTTACTTACAAGTGATGTAAAAGTAAATTGAACAAATCGTTTGATCATTTTTTCCAATATGTTCAGAAGTTAATTTTGTCTTGAAGTACACCTGTAATAAGTAAGTAACTTTGGGTTCTTCTAATGTAGAAAAAAAGTATTTTCAATACGTCCGACCTTCCCCGAGGGAAATTATTGACCGATAGATGCACATACACATGTTTATTTTCTCCTACACACTCGTGCAATTATAAAGGTATCTGTAAAACATCAGTTTAGTAACATCAGTGCTGGAGTAGGTGGTTCAACCATAAACTGTTATAATTGTTATTACATTGATAACGTATTACTGTTAAACATTTTTCAAACCACAAAAAAATTTGCAACAATGACCATTGAAGAACACCAAAACAATATAAAAACCTAGCTTTGCCTGCCATAGATTTGTTTAGTATTTATAGTTAAGTTATCCTGAATCATTTGACACCAAAATTGGAAAATATATGTGATGTGAGCCAAAATTCGGCTATTTCGGCTATTACAACAATTTTAGAAAATTGAGAAAAGCCATTTGGTGAAACAATGAAAAATTGTACTAAGAAGTTTTGCACGGCAGTCAGTCAAGTCGTTTCTTTATAATTAGTAAGCAAAATTTTGGCCATAAACAGAACCGATTTCAAAAATTCAAAAACAGTATATCTAACAGTATGAAGGTAAGGGTTGGAAATCCTGCTAAATAATTTTTGGTAAAAATCTGCATGGTTTTATAATATCATTGTTAGTTTCAAGTAAGATTCAACAGTTTCTTATATGAGATAGTTATTTCAACTTTGCTGACTAATATTTCTGACAAAATACCACATCAAGGCCTACCTACAGCTTTTTGTTTATATATACCTACAGCGTTTTGTTTATATATATTCTCTGTATTTTTTGTAAGATATAAGGTTGTATGTAATGTATGTTGAATAATGTAAATAGCATTTC
Source organism: Ctenocephalides felis (assembly GCF_003426905.1). Lineage (NCBI taxonomy): Eukaryota > Metazoa > Arthropoda > Insecta > Siphonaptera > Pulicidae > Ctenocephalides > Ctenocephalides felis. The sequence goes on from NW_020537823.1 coordinate 48,657, forward strand.
GTGAAATAACAGGATATTACATCTGTTCTCCGGCTATGGGGTAAAAATGGACATACGATAAATTTTGGAATTTCACTAAACATAGTTCTATGGTTGTTTGTTGGATACGTGTTAAGTATAATAATATAGTATAATTACTTAAAGTCAAATTATATTTCTGTGTCCCTCCCTACTCTACTATATAAAATAATCGTATGTCGTGCAGCACTATGATTAAAATAATTATTACAGTTATTGAATGTCTGTTTGAAAGATATAAATTGGAAATCTCAATTATTAATTCTTAGTGAACCTGTAATAAGAACTAACAAATTCAAACTAACATGAATTTTATTGCAGCAAACAAAATATTTCCATCTGTATTGCACTGTTATTGAATTCTTTAGCATCCTGAATATCCTATAGCCAGCACACTATCATTTTCCCAGTGAACTATGTGCACTCCACCTAAAATTTCCCATAATATTTTGTACACATTATATTATTCAGCTGGTACATATAAGAGGACAAAAATATTACAATGGCCGCGCCAGTCTAGCTCTGACCTCCGCAAAGGGTATTATACATAAACATACCCTAATGAACCTGTGTGTAGAATCCACGTACATGCACACAATACCTGAGCGGTATGTATATCGAGGCAATTGTTTGAAACCCAGTAATTACATATCGGCCGCTCCATCAAAGATAATACTCGAATGTATGATTATATAATCAATATTATGTTTCAGATAATAATACGAGTATACGAGTATACATGCTGGACATACTCCATATAAACCTACTTGTTTCAAGCTATTCTGCTTCCGAAGCCATAGGCATTTTTGTTAAAAATAATTCTTACAATAATTCTGAACTTCTTATAAAACTGTTACACTATGTTAAAAAATGATAATCTTAAAGTTTTTTTCACGAGTAAATTCAGGGCAAACAATATTCTAACGTTTGAACGATTTTCATAGTACTTCTCCTCAATCATGTTCACTTATTATTTGAACTATATAACAATTCTCAATTTTAATTTCTAATGATATTTTTTGTGCCCTGTCGTAGGTTGTTCTTTTGCCGATAGTGATTATATAATTTTTTTTTTTTTTTAATTTCCATGTAACAACAAACTGGCCAGAAAGTTATTCAGTAATTTTCGTGTCTAAAGTACATTGATAAGATTCTCAAAAGACACCAAATTGAAAAAATTTGAAATTTAAAATTAATGGGATGAAAAATATTAAATTTATATTACATATTGTCATGTTAAGTCAAAAGAGCTTACTCTTTAGCAAGTTGATTTAGATGATTTTCCGGTAGGGTTGAACTTTGATACAAATCTTCTGATCTCCTTTTTTATCATATGCATGTGATGTCTTCGTGGACTATACAACTTGGAACACATTCAGAAGCCTCTAGTATTTTTGAAAAACTTTATTCTGAGAGTTTTACAAAATTTATGTATTGGCTTAATTTGCGCCAAAATCACTTTACAGACCAGAATCTTGTTCGATGTGACCTTTGTCACAACACCCAGTATAGTTGTTTCAAATATATAATTTAAATTAACGCAAATGTCGGCAAAAACTAATTTTTGAAAACAAATTTGTGATCTATATTTGAAAGAAAAATCACTATTGTTTAACATTAGGTTGTTTAAATTACTGATCTTGGTACTTACTGATTACAAAATATGCATATTGCTGTAATATGATCATTTTAATATTAGTTATGGTTTTGAAATGATAATACGCGAATTATTAATTTAATTTTAAATTAATTGTTGTAGTAGTATTTTTCATAAATATAAATTCCACTGTGCAATTAAGTTTCAGCCTGCTTCGTAATTGCAAAAAAATTGATCCAATTCTCTCTGGCGAAATCATCTACAATATGATACGGATTTTTACAAGGTTGGTCGCTTTGTTTTACGAACTATCGTAAGGTCCACATTATAGTTATTTGAGCATTAACTAGTCAATTAACACGAAAATTACTAAAATTTATAGACGTATTTGATTTGATCCATTCCTCATTGTTAAAAAATCTACAGTATGATATCCATTCTTACCAGGTTGGGGCGCTACGTTTTACAAACTATCGCAGAGTCTACAATACAGTTATTTGAGCCTTAATTAGTCAATCAACACGAAAATTACTAAAATTTATATACGTATTTGATTTGAGCTGTTGTAATCGCCCAACAAAACAGTACAATGGATTCGTCAATTGATAGCCGGAACATGCAAATGAGTAAATCCGCTCGTTAAGATGATACGGCAAATACCGTAACAGTGCACAGACTATGATATTGGGCTGTGTTTCTCAAACTATGATAATAAAAAGCAGGCTATCATTTAATTTAGTGACTTTACTTAAAAATTTAAACTCTTATAATACTTTGCTTAGTTTTGTGAGAATAAGTAGAATTAGGATATGAATGTAAATTTATTATGTATAAATGAATGTAGTTGTATTGATTTATTTTATTGTTGTATAGTTGTATATAATAAATTAAAATTAATGAAAAAAACAGGTAAAAGTTTTCGAAAGGGTATAGACGTCTTTCAATACAGAATTGCACCACCCTGACTTTTTTACGATTTATTCGCTAGTTTCCAAAAAATTTTATATAAAATTTATAACTATCTGCCTCATAAGTTGCTCAAAATATTATTGAAACGATTGAAACAACTAACTTCTGTCGGAATCGCAAAAAATGTAGAACAAAAATTAACGTGATTCTATTTAAACCGGTCTGAAGTATATTATTTGTATATATTGTACTATTTGTATATACTTATAATTATATGTATATATGTTGTATACAAGGACGGGTCAACATAAAAGTCACTAAAAAGGTGCCTTTTAAATAGACACATATGATTCTTAGATTATAGGGATCAAAATAAGATACTTAGCTAAAGAATAGTTTTTTCATCTCTAAAATTAATTCTGATGTTCTGTGCATTGACCCAAACTTAAGGGTTAAATTTTGAAAAGTTCCATTTTGACCTCCATCATTATTGACCTCTCAAAAATTAACATTTTTGGTACTTAACATGACAAAATACCTCAGCCAGATTAGCTGACCACTCGATGGAGTGGCAGCTATTGAAACTTTTAAAATTCAGCCAATTTATTATGTGTGTGTGTATGACTGTGTGTGAGTATGTTTACTGTGTGAGTGTGTTTAAACATAAGCATAATAGCTCATAGAATTTTGTAAATTCTGATTGCTATTAAATAAAGTATAAAAAAAAAAAAAAAAAAAAAAAAAAAACATGACAAAAATCAACACAAGATGTTTTTTCCTACTATTTTTTTTATTAATGCATACACACACCAAAACTTTCATCGAAATTTTTTTGTTTCATTTTTTTTCAATGCATTTTGTCTTAGGATATTGGCTCTTTATTTAATTAAAATAATTTATTTAGAAACATTGAAGCAGTTATAATAAAAAATATTTCAAAATATTTTTTTATATAAATATATATATGTAAAATTATATCTACTATATCAACTATTGAGCTTATCGAATCAATAAAGAATACTTTGTATGTACATGCAAATCAAACATCATTCGTATGAAAATACGATATGAAACATACTATTTTTTCATTAGGGAGATGTATATCAAAGAAAATTTATTTTATTATTAAATCGATCTAAATTGCATCAAAATGATTCTCAATCAATGTAAATATGGAAAATAATATCGTTGATTCAGTAGTTTCGTATTTACGATTGAAAGAGTTTGGTCTATTTTGTATTTACGAACAAATATTCATTAAATTAATCTAGATTATGTTAATAATAGATTTTTTATTTCAAAATTATTTAACTAATATTAAAAAATTAATAAAAAGATAATCAGAAAAAAAATCTATCTAAATTGCATCAAAATGATGATGCAGGTCTAGCGGTTTCGGAGATACAGAGAAAAAAGTTCCAAACATAAGTATTTAAAATTATGTGAGCTCACTTATCAAATCGATCAAACAACAGATTTTAATATTTTTATTTTATTCAGGAAATTGAACTTTTGCCCATGGTTCGTTATTCGAATAAAAAAAATTAAAATTTAAAAAAAAAAATTAAAATTTTCCAAAAAAATAATTTTCAAAAATGTCATAATTCAAATGCTTTTTCCAAATTACTCGAATAACTTCAAAATGCTGGACACAATACAATCTTAAGAATATAAAGTTCTTAGAAATATGAGAGTTGTATGATCCATTCATTATAATATTTTTATATTAGGGTTTACACAAAAATCGACATTTCAGAAAACCGGTTTTCGAATTTTAATTTTACTAAAAAACCGGTTTAAACCAGTTTCGGAATTTTATATAGAAAATAAATTTTTGCTCGAATATTCTGTAATATATCCGCAAATTTAGTGTAATTTAGAGCAGTATTTGACTGAATTTATTTATTTATAGATAGTTCAATTTTATAGATAGTAAACAATATTATTTTAATTTTGATTAGTAGAAATAAAAAATAATAGTTTATCTTGATTAAATAACTTTAAAAATTATTATTCGTTATTCATGAATCATTTTCAAATATAAGAATGAGAATATTTTTATGATAGTGAAAAAAAAATTTTCGAATATATAAAAATAATACATTTTCAAATAAAAGAAAAATCATTAAATTAAAATAAAATAAAAAAATATTATATACATATTGATACATACTTGTTGATAATAATTTTAGTTTTAAAAACAATTAAGCTAAACTCGGGTATTATCTGTTCCGAGCAATTTTAATTAATTTATTTTAAACATTCTAATTGTTTTTTTGTTTAATATAATACGATTTCAAAAAACTGAGAATGTCTATCGAATTGCTACTTAGATGTGTCCTTTGTTTACCCACAAAATTTCCTGCAATAGAAAATATTCTCATACTTGCGACCAAATTATGCTTAATTGTTTTTAAGGCCTGATATAATAATTATGAGTTTTTTGTTCTTTAATTTGTGGCTTCTAGGGTTTAAAACTCTTTTTTTAAGTTAGAGTAGAAGAAGTTACTTCTTCAAAAAGAAGTCACACTCATTTAAATTAATATATACTCTGGTATAAAAATCTAAATTAATATATACAAAACCTTTCTGGGAACCATTGCAGACTGATAAGATATAAAATGCTATTGAATCGATATGATTTCAAGAATCAAAACGCTTTCATATATCTTTTTATATTTGGTTATATTTGTTATTTTCCATATATACAGTAAAAACCGACTTTTTTCACTAAAAAACCGGTTTTCGAATTCCATAATTTTCGCAAAAAAAACGGTTTTTAAAACCGGTTTTTAAAAACCGACAAACCCTAGTTTATTAAGTTAGTTTTTATGTTTTGAATGTTTATTTACGGTACGAGAAGTTTCAGCAATTTCCCTTAAGGCATGATGCCATGCACTATTAGTTAAAAATATTAATAAAACCTATGAATGATTTTGAACAGTATATTGTTCTCATAAATATTTTTCAAGATGCCTTTCAAGAGCTTTCGTGAACTACAATTCCAGTCCACGTCAGTGGAAGAACGATATTATTCTTTTGGTTTTTGCCGGGCAATCTGGCTCGCACGAAATGGGTATATAGAACGTATTGCCCTATAAGGAATATAGAACGATCAGTGAATTATTAATGAGGCGATTCTCGAAATAAAATATCGAACGAGCCGAGTAATGGAATAACTAACGAAATATCATAGAAAATAACTAGGCACGCTCTGGTAACGTATAAGGAGAGTTATGCACACATACTTGGATTTTCCTAAGGGTATATTTCATTTTCTTATATTTGTAAGTCCAATAGAATTAAGTTGCGCAATGGATTATTATGGAAAGTTACGTCACATGTAGTAAAAATAATATATTGCTCCTATTTTTATACTGATAAAATGATTGATTTTATTAAAGTAAGAAAAAAGTGAAAAAGAAGTTTTTTCCCTAGTGAAGAGTGAGTATGATTGTCCCAGGGTTCAATAGTGACAGTCATAACAGCTAAACTATACTGATTTTGAGATAGGGTGCAAAAGGAGAAAGATGTATGTTTGTTCGAACAAGTTTTATTTATTGCATTGAGTCGGCGCCCTATGTTAACATAATCTGTTAAGATATACCCCAGTCAAATGAAGATTCAGGTTAGATATGCTTCGCATATTTGTACATATGTTAAACAGACCATCATAAATAAAATGTCAAAAGTCCACATTTGATGTGACGTCTGCGATTTTGTTTATTCATGGTCAAAAGTACAAAATTCTAGTTTTCACTATATTCTGGATAACCATAAGAAATAAAAAAATGTTATAAAAGTTTGTATATTATACTAGCAAACCGGGCGAACTCCGTTTCACCACCAGATGGTTTCATTATATGTAACATTTCGTTTGGTGATTAAAAGATGAAGAAAAAAATTGCCTGCTGTTGAAATTGAATAAAAATTTGCATAATGCAGGTGATTGATTTGATGGTTTCCAATTGAAATGTTAGGAAACGAATAACATTTTTTTACTTTTATGCACAATTGCACAGTGAACACAATGCCGGTTGGTCACATAAAATCAACTGAGCAGAGAACAATGAGTTGCTGTCAAACAAATGAGTAGCAGTCAAACAAAAAATATTAGCTTGTAGTACATGCTAAGTATCAGAGATGACGTGAAAAAAGCAAAAGTGTTTTCCGCTTTTTTGTTGAAATCTTTCTTCAATTTTCTTTGCTAAAAACCGGAGTCCAGGACCTTTCCAACGAATGCAAAATCGTCAAATTCGGTTCGTTTTTTTTACACGAATGCTTCTACCAAATCGTTCGCCAACAAACTAAATTCAGTTTTTTCTTAATAGTCAATACTTGTAATTTGGGTAATATCTGCATAAGATATTAAAACAATATTTGTTAATAAGATAAATCAATCAAAGGCCACATATCATATAAATAGTATATTCCTGTACAGCAGTCGATTTATAACATATATACTATATGTGGAGCTTTTGTCACAGATGTAACTTTGCCTTTTTGAATATTTAATACCGGCCGTGGTGCGGACAGAATGCGTGGTGTTGGAACATACATTTAATTCCATGGATAGCCAGGTAACAAATTTTTACACATGAAATAAATACATGTATCTTTGCTGAATATTAATATATTTTCATGAATTGACATACAGGTTTCCTATTATAATCGGAGAAGATGAATATTTGCAACATTTTAAATTTCAATATGAAAAATATTTACCCACAATCAATCCTGCTGATCGATTATAAGAAATGATTATAAGAATTCAATGTGGCAAATTTAAATATGAAGACAATTACGACGTGTAGGTTAAATCAAGCTTGCTATGGCCTAATATGTGGAAATGTTGACAATCCAGTACTACTGGATCAGTAGTCACAAGACACTTTTCATCTCCGAATTTATAAGGAGAATTTAAATATAAAGACAAGAAAAATTGTTTTTAATTATATGCCATAATAGCAATTTTTTTAAAAATATAGGGGCTATTTTTAACAGGGGTAAATACTAACAATCGTTTTCTAACATGATCTTAAACGATTTTGTCTCGATTAGACATGTGAACCATCCTGCATCTTAATATTGTAATAACTACTGTCCAGCAGGCCGAGGCAATAAACAGAACTGTGCAGGTCCATCATTTTTGACTGGTAATATAAAATTTATCTCTCGTAAAATTTTGGCGTGCATAATTATTATCGACAAATTTCAAATTGTTTGAAATATATCAATTTTCATAGCGACTGGGTTATATTAATCAACAAACCTTCCTGTCATTGCGATTAGTAATTATTATTCTAAGCTAAATTTCTTGACACTCATTCAGATTCATTGACTCAGAAGAGTACCATTTTAGAACAAAAATATTAACAAAAGTGAAGTATCTCAAATACTTTTGAAAAACGCGTTGTATAACAAAAACCTCAATGAAACATAATGACCAAATAAAAACAATGTTTTTTATTGCAATTTTTTTTATTATTTTGTTAATTTAGAGAATTTTCTAGTCTTGTAGATGTATGTAATGAACCCAGAAGCCTAAATATGCGGCAGCGCATTACACTACACTACATTAACATTCATAAATTACGTACAATCTTATGCAAACAAGGGTTCAAAAAACATACGAGCTCATTTATTAATTCATATGTCAAACATACACCGCGAGCTAGTATATAGATGTGGACAGGTGCAGATAACAAATAACTTGTATACAGGCATAAGAGTAGAATAATATAATAGTGTCGCATAGAATATTTAAACTATAGAAAAATTAAATTTGGTAATAACATTACATATTTAACCATAAGCGAAGTAAATTTTCCAACAAAGTAATTATTTAATTCAATGCAATATATAATATATGGTGTTCTGTAATAAGAAAATAATCGAATTAATGACCGTGGAAAAATATATAAGATATGTATATTAATTGTATTAATTGTATAGTAAGAATATCTGTTAAATTTTTGTAAGAACCATGTTTTTTTGTTTAATTGCAATTAAATTGTTCTTTATATTAGTCAAATATTAGAATTCAACAGTTCTATTAGCTTTTGTGATTCTCACTAATTACTTCTCGATAACAAGTCTTTTTCAAAAGACAACTTATCGGATGGACAATGTTTAGTTGATTTATATTCATTTAAAAATGTCTGAGTTTAATCAGTTACAAATTGAATATTAAAAATA
>NW_020537823.1:58378-73436 GCF_003426905.1 Ctenocephalides felis
AATTTCAATTTTTTTCAATTTGGTGTCTTTTGAGAATCTTATCAATGTACTTTAGACACTAAAATTACTGAATAACTTTCTGGCCAGTTAGTTGTTACATGGTAATAAAAAAAACTATTACAAATTTTATTAACACTATGAGAAACAGGACAACCCACGACACAAATGTATTATTAAAAATTTTAAAATGACACAAAAAATATTATTGAAAGCATTACATTAATGACAATAGTTCAAATAAAAGTGAACGTGATTGAGGAGAGGTACCATCAAAATAGTTCAAACGTTAGAATATAGTTTTCCCTGAATTTATATTTGAAAACAACTCCAAGATTATTACTTTTTAGCATACTGTTACAAATTTATAAGAAGTTCAGAATTATTGTAAGGCTTATTTTTACCAAGAATGCCTATGGCTCCGAAAGCAGAAAAGCTTCAAACAAGTATTGTACTGTAGCTTCATATGGAGTATGTCCAGCATATATACTCGTATACTCGTATACTCGTATTATTATCTGAAACATAATATTGATTATATAATCATACATTCGAGTATTATCTTTGATGGAGCGGCCGATATGTAATTACTGGGTTTCAAACAATTGCCTCGATATACATACCGCTCAGGTATTGTGTGCATGTACGTGGATTCTACACACAGGTTCATTAGGGTATGTTATGTATAATACCCTTTGCAGAGGTCAGAGCTAGACTGGCGCGGCCATTGTAATATTTTTGTCCTCTTATATGTACCAGCTGAATATATAATGTGTACAAATATTATGGGAAATTTTAGGTGGAGTGCGCGTAGTTTACAGGGGAAAAATAGTGTGCTGGCTTTAGGATATTCAGGATGCTAAAGAATTCAATATCAGTGCAATACAGCTGGAAATATTTTGTTCGATGCAACGAAAGTACATGTTTTTGAAAATCACTTTCACTAAAAAGTAATAAATGAGAGTTTCAAATGAAATTTTTCAAACAGATATTCTTTTCACACCTGTAATAATTATTTTAATTATAGTCCGCGACATGCGTTTATATTATATAGTAGGGTTTACTGTTACCTGTTTACTGTTTTTCCCCATATGGGTAAAAAGGGACAGGCAGAAGGCGAACGGATCCAATATTCTATTATTTAATAAGGGCTACGTTATTCAAACAATGCAAGATTTAAATTTTATAGGTACAACAAACAACTATCGAAATATGTTTAGTAAAATTGCCAATTAATTCCTAAAATTTATCATGTCCCTTTTTACCCCATATGAGGAGAACGAAATAATATCTACATTATTTTACCTACATTACCTACGACCTTATATCTACATTCTTACAAAGATAACACTGTATATAGCCTTGATCTATGTTTTGTTAAAAATATTCATCAGTAAAGTTGAAATAACTATTTATACAATTTTTATCTTGTAAAATTGTTTTTTTTAACTTAATTTAAATACTACTTTTTATTATTTATATCTTTTCCCCGGTAAAGATTAAGTTTGTCCTTTTTACCCCACATACGTGTAACCTCTTATAGAAGTTATATAAAAATCTGTTGGATCTAACTTAAAGATAACAATACATCTTATAAAACCAGGCAGATCTTCACTAAAAATGAATCAGCACGATTATCAACTTTCATCTTTAGACCGTTTAATTTTTATAATCTCTGTTCAGTTTTTTTAGCCAAAATTTTTCTTACTAACAAAGAAATTACTTGGCTGATTGCCGTGCAAAATTAGTCAATGCGACTTTTCAAAGAGTTATTTCATAGAGTTGGCCTTTCTTAAATTTCTAAAATTGTTGTAGCTGCTGTTGAGAATACGTCTTCAAATATCCGAATATTGGATCACATCACAAACACATACTTTTTCCAATTTTGGTTTCAACCGGTTCAGAATAACTTGAAATATCAAGAAAAATTGAAAATGGCATATCGGTCAAAACATGAACTTTTGGTTTAATATTTTTTTGAAAATGTATACCATAGCGCAATATTGATTTCGAGGAATAATTTTGATTTCGTTATTACTACTAATAAAAATGGTTAAATATTGAACAAACTTTATGGTTGGGTAACCGCTGTTCTTGTGGTTTGTGTAATTTTGTTATTTTTCTGTGCTTACTGAAAAGATTAAATAAATTTGCTCTATATACCCGCTTAAACATTTTCAAAACAATTCTTAAATATTGGTGAGGATAAGATAACCATCGATAAAAAATCATTGGATCATTGGATAATCTTTTTACAGGATTATCTTATTCTACAAAATGTTCCTATTGTGCTCACACAGTACATAGTTTTCATGATTTTCTTGGAGAAAGAGCAAAAAGTATTATAATCTGAAGGCAAAGCTAGTTTTTTTACTGTTTGGATAATCTGCGATAGTAATTGTAACAAAATTTTATAGAACAAAGATTTATTTTTTATTAAACCACCAAGTTCAGCTCTGATGTTACTAAACTGATGTTTTACAGATACCTTTATAATTGCACGAGTGTGTAGGAGAAAATAAACATGTGTATGTGCATCTATCGGTCAATAATTTCCCTCGGGGAAGGTCGGACGTATTAAAAATACTTTTTTTCTACATTAGAAGTACCCAAAGTTACTTACTTATTACAGGTGTACTTCAAGACAGAATTAACTTCTGAACATATTGGAAAAAATGATCAAACGATTTGTGTTCAATTTACTTTTACATCACTTGTAAAAGTAGATAAAGTTGAGTATTTGTTGGGCGCATTTTTATATGTCTATATATATATATATATATATATTATATATATATATATATATATATATATTATTATCTATTTGTGTTGAATAGTGGTGTTGTCGAGCCGGAACGCACCGGAACGTCGTTCCGGCAAATTATTTTTGGGCCGGAACGCGTTCCGGCAAAAGAAATTAAAAAAAAAATTGCTATACACATTTTATAAGTGAATTTTATAATTTATAATTCAACTAATTTTTATTAAATGTTCCTATTATATGTGATAAACATACATATATATGCAAAAAATGGGTTTTGTAATGATTTTTGTTTTTTTTCTTTTCGAACGGAACCGGTACAAACATGAGAACCGGTTTTTTAATTTTAGCGTTCCGGTAAAAAAATATTAGCACAACGCCACTGGAAACAAATAAAACTTACTAGAGAACCTAATTAATACAGATGCCGAAATGTGAAAACTATACCGCATTGAAAGTTTGAAGAAAAAATTAAATAAAATCTCTAGAAAAATGTGAATAGGAGAGCGTTTTAAATACCTAACAAGTTTTAATAATGACATATGTGCTATCAACAGAATAAAAAGAAAATTCTCCTGATGAACAATCTGTATTTTAGTCTTGATCTAGAATTAGCACCACGTTTGAATTTACAGATTAGAGGAATACAATATCACTGAAAAGGTTTTATTAAGAGGATTAGTAGGAGAGACTGATGAAAAACTCCTATTATTAAAATTTGTGGACAAAAATATAGATTGGAATAATATTGAGAAATTTGTGTGAAATTTATCGAGGAGAAAGTGAAAGAAATATAATATAATAAAACTTAAAGTGGAAATTAAAAAAATTGTGTTAAAATTAGACAGATTTTAAATGGATGGATCTTATGAACGGTAACCGCCGACTTGAAAAATTTTCTTTTGCTACATATATTGATTATTTTTCATATCTTTGAGTCAAAGACCGCAAAAGCATACATATAGATAAAAGTTTCAAGGGCTTCATCGTACGGAAAGAAGTATGTTGAATTCGGCATAAAAAATTGGACAGCTACAGCACGTAGACAGTTTGAAAAAAAATGTAGTGGCTTAATATTTCGTCTATTTTATTTTAATATTCACACCCCTTCCATATGGAAAAAAATTTATGGTAGTACTTAGCATGTCTAAATGCCAATTCAGTGATTCAATAATCCAATCTATTTTCAATCGCCAATCCTGGTATGAATTTAGCTTTTAATGTTAACAAAAATATTTAATTAATCGTACAAAATAGTAAAGGAAAGAAATTTCAGATAATCATTTAGCATTGCAGAAATGCATTTATTTTCATTGTTATTTCTATTATAAACACTGCATTGAAAAAAAAAACAATATAGCAGCCTTCTCTATATGAAAAAATAAATTTTATTAGATTGAATTAAAAATATTATTGATTCAACTTAATCTCACACAGAAAAATATGAAAACCATTCATTTTGCGAAAGTAAATCTTTTAGCACATGGATATGAGAAATGCATTCATATATGAGTATACACTCACGTATAATGTGAGCTTTCTCTGGTGTGTGGTGTTTATATAAATTGGCCCGGTGATATAATATATCTCAAAAAGCCACACGCATCTAATAGCACACATATTAACAATATCAGAAACCGTCTCGAGGTTTAACTCGAGTAATTTCATTACACGTAAATCTTATTATATTTCATACGGCATTATGTATTATTATTATCCCATTATATCTCGCTATATTAATGTCTTAAGGAATGTTACAATATTGTACAATATAGAATATACGTTGCAGCACTTTACAATAATGCGTCACATATCCAGCTAAAGGAGGTTTCATGCGGGGTTTAATTTGATTTAATCCGAAATCTCTAGAACAAAGATACTCCTAGATTCGTGCGTTTATACCATGTATATGGAAAAGCTCGTTTAAGTGATAAAGCTTGATAAAGCTTGGTCACACAGGTTGTGGAAGTAAAACTTTCTTAGGTACGAACACTATTTTTTTCTTTCACATATAAACACATTGAAGTATTTACACTTTTTTGATTGAGTTGAATCTGAGATTGAGTTAAATCTTTTAGATTCTTACATTTTACAGTAATCCCATTTTTAACTTTTCGTATAGTAAATTATAGTAATCGTCCAAGAATCAAAAATGTTATTTTTTGTTTATCTTTATGTTTCAGAGGTTTTGAAACATCTTGGTATACCTTAAGAAAAATACATGTATGTGTGAATGTGTTAATTCAATTTTTTTTCGATGCTCAACCGATTTGTATTTTTCAAAAAGCATTTGATTCCTATTGATAAGGAGACGTGTGCTGATTAGTTTTTGACAAATGTTTGGTCCTGTTCGGAGATGAGGAGCAAAAAGTGCGCAAAATGGAAATTAAGTTTGATGGCATTCGATTTGAATGATTTAAAAAAAACATTGCACATGTATTGACGTAATGAAGAGTTGATTGAATTTTTGCTTTGGAGTTTGATTGAAAGGCAGGTCCGACAATTTCAAAGATCCAGAAAAGTTTTAAAAAATGCTATTAAGGGGGCGTCTATTAATCACGTGAGGTTTTTTAGGAGGAGTGGGGTTGGCAAAAAATCACACGAAACATCACGTGGGTGGAGAGGGGTATAGTAAAGATATCACGTGTATTTATTTTTTAACTGATTATTTAAAAAAAAATCAAACATTTGCAAAACAAATTGAAAAATTTTACAGTTTTATCACGTAACTAAAAATACATATGATGTTTTGTGGAGGAGGGAGGGTAATTTTGAATATCACCATGTAGGGAGGATTAAAAAATTCCTAAAAACTCGCTCACGTGATTAATGGAAGCCCCCTAAGCAGTTGAGCATGAGATATTTTTGACAGTATGGATCAAGCTCTTGAATGGGTATCAAAAACTTTCAAAAGTTTCAAAGGGTTAAAAAAAACATTTTTTGAATAAATTTTTTAAAAGTTATCTTAAAATTTCTAAGTTTTCAAAGTATATCAGTATTTTTTAGAAAAGCAATTTTTTCAATAATAAAGTTTTCAAATGTTCACATTTAACTTCTCAAAAAAATGTAATTTTTCTTTTCTGAACTTTTAAAATTTTTAAATTAGACATAATAAGCACATTAAATTATCAGATATTTTATAGAAATTTCACTATCAAGTACTAATTTTGTTTACACTTTTATGGATCCTGTACCAAGATTTAATGTTGAGCTATGGTATTTCGTCTTTAAAACAGCTACGAAGCGCGACCGATTTGAAAAAATTTCAAAAAAATTCAAAAAATTAAAAATCTCAAAATTATTAAAAATTTTAATCTACCTGTATCTATAAATTAACATCTCTTTAGTATTTACAGATTGAAGGCAAAGAGCAACAAAAATTTACTTAAAAAGTTTTATTAAGAGGATTGATTAGTAGAACAAGCAATATTAGAGACTAGGAAAAACTTTTATGATTAAAAATCGTTGAAGAAAAAGTCGACTGGAATAATATTGTGTAAAGTAAATTTGTGTAAAATTTATCGAGGAAAATATGAAAAAAATATAATACAATCAAACTTAAAGAAAAAATTGAAATTTGTGCAAAAATTGGTCAATTTTAAATGGATACCTTATGCACGGCTCCAAAATTATCTCTTTTTCCATATCTTGATCATGTTTTATATCTTCAAGTCAAAGACAGCAAAAGCATACATAGTTAAAAGTTACAAGAGTTTTAACGTAATTTTGTCGGAAAATACAAGTATGGAAAAAAATGCTTTTATAATAAATTATTCGGCAAAATTATCAAAAACAAAATTTTTTTTCAAAAGTTCAAATAAAATTTAAAGCTTTTAAACATTTTAAATTGCTGTGTTGGAAGTTTCAGCAATTAGCCTTAAGCCACGTAATAGCTCGAAAATAGCTAACGTTAAAAACAGTATTCCTCTTTATCCAGACATTGAAAAAAACTATATATAAAAAGACACAAAATTTGTACAAAATATACAAACCAATTATTTGATTATCATCTTGACTGTTTTTGCATTATCGTCTTTCCCTAATCATATCGTTTTATGGAAACTTTATTATAATGCAAACCAACAAAAAGTGATAATTTGTACACATGTTTATTCATGAGTTTTTTTAATCAGATACAATAATTATATAGCTATATGTTTTTGTTAAATATGCCTAATTATCACGCAACAGCAGTTTACTTGAATCCAATTAACGGGTTAACCTTCGGGGCGGCAGAATCGCATACTGCCATAATATTTCGAATAGGGGTTAATAATATTTTTGCGGCAACAATCGAAAACGAGATTACAACGGGCGAGGATTTGCTTTTCATAATTTACGTTGGATCATGATTCTAAATGTTTATATAGAGATACAATGAATATAGATACGCATAAAACCAAGTATTGCTGTGTGGCCCGCATTCGGAATATTTTAATATTTTATTTGCAAAAATAGAGAGAACATACACATTGTTTTTATTATTTTTTGTATATTTTATGCAAGTTACAAATGTTTTACAAACAACTAGTATCAATTATTGTGTAGTTCGGCTATAAAGTTTTCCTATTGATTGCTTACTTTGTTGTTACTGTGTTGGCGAGAGAAAAATAATGTAAGCGTAAAAGGCATTTTGCCTCCAGGACAGTTTCAACTTTTGCTTCTTGAAAGTGGCATGTTTTGCCATCAGAGAAGATTATTCATGTAGGTGTAAATAATCGACATATCGATATGATGAGTTGAGATACAGCCATTTAGATCAATGTTGAACTTTTTTTAAAAAATAAACTTTTTGCTTTCATGCAAAATCTAATCATTGAGATTTCTAGTTAAAGTCTGTATTCCAATTAACATTTGTAAAAATTAATTTTAATGTATATAACGAAATACAGTAAGGAATGTACATGGGATAAGACCTAAAGGTGCATCTAATTATTTTAACTTAATTGAATTTTCATAATTGAACCACTTTTCATATGCGTATAATATTTGGGATTTTCTCTTAGACCACAGGCTTCCAAACTCTAGACCGAGAACTTTATAATTATAGAGCTTTCACAAAAACCTCAGCAATTTTTATTTAAGCATTTTTAATCATATAAAATCTTCTTACGAATAAGTACAAACTTTCTTGGTTTAATTATTTTATTAGTTTGCGAATATGGCTTATATAAATAGTACTCACTCTCAGCTTATTTTATATTATGAGAATATATTTTCATATTTAAGAATATACATTCTTTATTTATTCAAATATCACAAATCTTATCCAAAGAAGTACCTTTCATATTTAGTAGTATTTACATGCAAACTGTATGAATTTTCTTACTGTATTATATGAATGTTCTCTTATATTAGTCAATGTATATGTAGTTTTCAGATATATTTTATATATGTATGAAAAATTCAAATTTTTATAACTAATATTGTATTCATACGACCTATTCAAATAAAAAATATTTTCTTTTTGATACAAAAATTTATTATTACCAGATTTTGTATACAAATTATTGCAATTATTCCGTTCTATTTAAAAATTATCAAGAGACACACACAAACCGTATTTTAGTTTATGATTTTAATTTTATTTTTGAGATTATACGTTCATCATCAAATACTAACTTGATTATTAACTGCATATTAAATTAAATTTTTTTCAACATAACTCATTTACAATTTGTTTACCTGACTTTCAAAAAGTGTTTAAGCGTAATTCATACTTTTTTAATTTTCATTGTGAATTTCCCAGTACCACTCTGTATAATAATATCTGTTTCTGTACATTCGGATATATGTAATGTTTATTATTGCGAGCGGAAAAGGGTCTATTTTATCGCCTGCAATAAAATTCCGAATAGCAATCAACAAACAAAAAATTATCAGACCTAATAAAATTCGTAAATTATGAGTAAGTTCATCTAAATATATTAATAAATTGTACGCCATATTTTTTTATTATGTTACATAAAAACAGGGAAATTAGTAGGTCATCTTATTGTCAAATGTTTTTGATCAGAAGTGTTAATTGTATATGTAATTATTTTCATAACAAATATAATTCTGGATCTCTTCGTATCCTAGTGGCGCAAACTTTGGCCTTGTACCCAAAGTTTAAGTTCCCATTTCGAACTGCCTGATATTTAGCATAGTATTATCAGTTTCCACTAGCAAATATAGATAAAAGTGTGATTTCAAGTAAAAATTGAATTTTGTTAGAGCACCTAGTTACCCATAAAAAAAATTAAGTCGATTTTTATGGAACTTTTTTGGCGTCATGAAAAATGATTAACTTGGTATAACGCTATAGTACTTGGTCTTAATGAACATACTAAACCATTAAAGTCCTACGGAAAATGTTTCAATTATAAAAATTGTTGATTTTTGAAAATTTGTTTTTACAAAGTACTCCGAGTTAACGTGTTTGTTTATTCTCAATTATGTGCAATAAATCCAATCAGAATACTCTTAATCACTCATACATTAATTGATTTTTGATTGATTAAGTCTCATTTACAAATATCGGGAAGTTCATGTAACTTGCCTCTAGGCAAACTATCAATAACAACTAGTTAAATTTATTTTTATAATTACACAGTTAAATATTGCAAATTCTTTATAATTTTAACCAAATGTATAGTTTCGCAACCAAAAATTTATGTATTCGAAAAAAATTTCTAAAAAATGGATACAGTCATATGTTGGTCAAAGAGGTACCTGACAAAGCCAATAAAATTATTGAAAAAACTTCATTCTTAGAAATTTCTGAAAAAAATTTTAAACATCGTCAAGATCATTCAGCTTTTAAAAAAAAATTTTTAACAGCTTTCAAATTACTGTTATTATTATTTTTTACTATGAATAAATAGTAAGTTTTGCTGAAACCATTAGTAGCTTTGGCCAATGGATTTATGTCACCACATTAACGTCAGTAAGCTTTCAGAGTTAGAGAGAAGCTTAAAATTAATATTATATTGCTCGTTAAGCATTGTTTAATTTTGTATCATATATTGACGAGCTTTCAAATGTGGTTTTCTGGATCAGAGTATCATGATTGTAATATCCTGCGAAATAATATTTCCTATAATAGATATAATTAAACCGCAAACCCCGTAGAAAATAAGTATCAAAATAGATGTCATTCGTCTGTCAATTCTGTGCAGAATTCATCCAGTTTCGGTTTTAGTGTTATGAAGTATGCACAATTAAATATGTCATATGCAATATGTGTCCACGCGTCCGCGTTAGACAGATTTATTTACAACTGGATTCATATGATCGCACAACGTTCGTTATGCAAATTAACTGAAACCCATGTTACAAATAATTGCGTTTATTATAGCTCATGAACATCATACTACAAACCGCATAATAAAACCTCTATTTTGCATCCACCATCAGAACCCAATGTGTTGAATGCGTCCTATACGCATCACAAATGAATTTTATTACACATAACAAGTATTATTCAATATCGGTTTTGATAAATGAAAAAAATACTTATATATGGTCCAAATTAAATGGGTGCTGATCATGAATAATGCAGTGTATATATTCATACACAAAAACGAAGAGTGTTTTGGAAATTGTAAGCGCAATTGAATTTTTTGAATTTTTGGGGTTTATATTCATATTGTGGAGCAATTATTAGTATTTTGGTTGTTTTTTTACATAAGCACAATACTTGAATTTTGTTTTCAAATCCTCTACATGTAGTTCTCAACAAGGCTTTAAAGCATATCGATGCACATAATCAAAAATTATTATTAGTTTGATATTGGGCTTTGATAAACGACGAGAATTTACGTTTGTAATTATTGTTTTAACAGTTTTTCTTATATATAAAAATGGAGCTCGATAAAATGATCCGCTAAAACTCGAAAATGGCTATAAACCTATTTGGCCAGTCTTAGTCTTGAAAAATTCGTGCTAATCAGTATGTTGTCGGAAAGGTGAAATATTATTTCAAAATTGCGTAGAAACTTCACATTTTTAATTTGAACATTTTTGTAGAAGCGTAATTTGAATAAAACAATGGACGGTGGCTAATACGTCAGATCCCAAACGACACATGATGTTTAATTACGTTTAATATGATGTTTAACGTGATTATTATTTAATTATTAATAAATTGTAGTAAGTCGTTTTGTTTGTAGTTTTTTATTTATACACAAAACGTTATTAAGCGGGCCACAAGTGTTACTAGAAACTCAAAATATCGACTTTTTTGAAGTGTTAATATGAAAATGCACGTTTTGGCGTTGTAGCACTCTTTTTTGTAAATCATATTTTTCTCAAACACGGTGCTCTGGAAGATATTATTTGTATAATTATATACTCATTGGTATTTATAAAACATTTTCTTTATAATATTTTTTATTTATTTAATTTAAATTAAGAATCTAAATTTGGTATCGATCAAAGAGACAATTTCTCGAATAATATTTTCCCAGTTATAATTTCAACATAGACTTACATCGAAATTTGACTCCACTGGTAAATTTTCCGTATATCTAGTATATTTTGTTAGTTACATTTGAAATGCACCGCTTGCAAAATCGCATTTATGAGCATATATGTATGAACGCAAATGCGTTTTGTGCTGCGTGAAACTTAATCACATTCATGGATAAAACGAAAGCTCATCAAACTAAATTTCCTGCGAAACATATTTATTACGGCATGGACAAAATACGCAATTGACGCAAACATTTATAATTTATAAATATTTTTATTTCGACTGAATCAGATTGGAATTTTGAACAAAGGGATATATGAATTTTTCTATTTTTTGACTATATAAATTATAATACACAAATATTGATTACATATGTATATATATGCACAATTACATATACATATTAGTTTTCCATGCAGCATTACTGGTCATTTACTTCATGACAAAACGATATAGTCTCTGTATTAACTTTAAGTAATAAATAGTAAAATATTCTAGAATCAGTTATTATTCATATATACATCTAAAAGCGATGGATTTATGTATTTCTCTATTTTGTATGTGTGGTATTCATATAGACATGTAAATATGCACATTCTGATACAATATTTTTTTTCGCATCCAATTGTTTTTTCAATATTGTGTTAGTTTAGATTGTTATATAAATATTAAGTCATTTTGTAGTTACGAGCAAGGAAAGATAAAATATAGTTATTCAAACATTAGATAAAAGGTATGTATCCAAAAATTGGATACTTTGGTATGCAAATTGCAAATGTGAAAGTTACTAGGAAAAAGATACTTTGTAATACTAACTTTATAAACGCATTTTAAAACCATTGTGGATTCTTTATAATCACTATAGTAATTCTCCTGAAAAGCCTTGCAAACTCAAAGTTTGAACATAATTAAAAAACGTTAACAACAATTTAAATGTAAACCGAGAACACAACATATTTTATTGAGCAAAAATTAATATTCATTTCAAAATAAAATAAATATTTCCAAAGGTGCTTACGTAGAAAGGAGAACTTCACTAACAAGCAACTTGATTCACATTTTGAATAGGAAATAAACTAAAAACATTATAGTACACTGTGTACAGACACTTACTCTACAGAAAAACTAAAAAAGTGCACCTAAATCATATTATATGCTTCGCGAAAAAGCACAGAAAAATGTATCGGACATTCAAGAAGGACAAGATTATGATTACAGACAAATTCTATAATTGTATTAGTTTTAACTTTGTACCCAAAAAAAGGGATTTTATTGATGAATTTATCTTAAATCTCTCGCAATCTGATGGAATAACATTATCACTACTCTGCTGTATAAACGCATCATGATTTTGTACATAAACTGATGATGTTTTCAAATCAAAAAGTCAGTGCAAAGCGCAAAAACTCATTCGAAATCAAACAGGTTCAAAACTAAATTTACATATTGATGCAGTTATGATTATTTCGTGTCAGCTACATTGGAATGAAATCGTGTATATATATATATATATATATATATATATATATATATAAACAAAAAAGTTATTTAACAGATTTTCATCTAGATTTAAAAAATATGTGCACATAGACTTAATAAGACTCTATTGAAGTCTAGCATAATCCTTTTTCAATGGATAAATTAGGATTTTATTTTTTCACTCAATTTTTTTTATTATGAAATTATAGAGTCTTTTATATTTTACCAATTAAAAATTCTGATTATAAATGCACCAACTTTTGACAAATCTTGCCAACACACTTGTAGTGAATTTTTTTAAAAAGGACGCCGCCAATTTTTATAATTTTCAAAATTTTAATTTCATGGTTCAACAAAAAGTCTTAATGACTTGGTGCAATCGTGCCATTACTTATTTACGATCACGGATGCAAAGCTTAAATAAAAAAAATTATTAAAATTTAACCAAAATAACTGCATAATAGATACATTTTCACCACAACATTATGTTGCAAACAATTTTTAAGCGATGTGAAAAACTTGTTTTCTTATTTTTTTCATGATAGTTAAGATCAATACTATTTTTATAACGAAATCGAAGTATAGCGGTGGTATTTTGAGCGTGTTCGGACGTATTTTCATTTTATTATATTGGTCATGAAGGTGACAACCTTCATGGCATTAAGCTTCACACGGAATGGTTGCTACCCCTGGTAGAGGGGGTAGCAGAGTGTTTTGATAGAAATAATTGTTCACTTCTGAAAGTAAAGTCCGTGAAACAACATTTATAATAAATAAATATATAAATATATCTTCTTTCGTAATAACTTAGTGACAAATCAGTGATTGTAATAACTGCAAAAAATACATAATATACAAACAATTCAGTGTTTAAAGCAGTCCACAGCTACAAGGGTTAGATTATAACCCAACAACCTAAGTTCATCGAAGGAGGGTATTAATAAATTTCACAACTACTTAACATAAAATACAAAGCGTATTAAGCGTAATCATTTTACCGAGGTTCTGCTCGTTTATATGTGTATGTGACCATGTTAATAAATGTAAAACTATTATAGAACGTTTGACCATTTTGAGATTCGTAGTAGTAAGGGTCAGGAAACTGTCTGCGTGATATTGTTTCATAGAAAGCACTAACGATGTGTCTGCTCTTAAATGACAATTATTGCTTTAGTTCAGGATCTCACACAAACACGCACATACGCTTTGATACATTAATGCGTTGCAAAATTTCTACGTTATATGTATAGTATATAAATATAAATTGTCAACCCCTATGTATATATCCGAGCTTCAACTAAAGTGCAATTGAACCTAGACAAAACGTGCTTATACTGCATTTTAGAACTAGGCTATTTCACAAGTAATTATGTAACATAGATATTATTTCTATATATCATGTGTTCATATGCATATATTTATAAATACACACACAGATATATATATATATATATATATATATATATATATATACATTAATTTAGAAATATGAACAAATAACACTCTTTTTTGCACTTATGTAATAAATAATAATTTTACAAACGTTTCGAGTCTAGGTTTGTCTCATCATCAGTGTGTTATAATTTAAAATCTAAAATATGGAAACCTAAATTAACATTATGTGTTATCCGTTACAAGTCGTTCATTATACTGCCCCACCAAAGATCGTCTGTATTCTCTATCAATCTCAACTCGATGAGTCACGAAATATCAAATTTGATATATGAAAAAAATACACACATAAAAAGTTAATACTATTAATAAGTATCTATTATTAGTAGGAAACCATAATCTCCTATACCAGGCACCCCTGTCTGACTGAAATATGAAAATGTATATGTTGCTAAATAAATAAATAAAAAAAATATTTATTACTTGACAAATAAATCTGAACATATTAGTAATCACAATATGAGTAATTATTCCATTGCGATTATATCAATGAGTTTATTTTTACTCTACTAAAATATTATAACTTTGTTATAATTAACAAAATGTCCAAAAGTTGAAATAAAATTCAGTTTCAAAGGTCAATAATACAATGTAGAGAATGGTCTATTATAATTTTTTGAACCCTTTCAATCGTAGTTATTGTATATAAAATAGGATGTTATGGTAGCATTGATGGTTTGACAGTTTTCTTACAAAATAATAGTATTGTGGAAGGAACTTAGAAGGAATTGACGTATTGACTAAATCGATCCATCAAGGTATCAAATATTCATATACATTTGACCAATTCGGAGATGTCCCTTGTTGTTCAGAATACGTAATCCCTGAATCACTTTGACTTGAAAATTGCGTGTTATTAGATAGTAATTATTTTTCATATAATCAAGAAAGTTGAAAACAGAAATAACTAGCTG